>NW_022639614.1:423588-453845 GCF_010583005.1 Odontomachus brunneus | reverse complement strand
TAAGTTATATTTATATAATTTATATTTATATAATTTAATTCATACATTTATATTTATATATTTAATATAAATTTAATTTAATTATATTTTAATTATTTTATATTTAAAATAAATATAATTTATGTTTTGAGGCTTTATTCTTTAATACTTTATCATATTTTATGTTACTTATTTATTTTATGTTATTTTATGTATTTTATTTTACTTTATTTTATTTATTTCAATTGTATTATAATATTCTTTACTTTACTTTATAATATTGTTGATAAATTATATTTAATAATAATAATATGTTAGGAAATAATAAAATAAATGTTAAGGATGTAAGGAATATATGACATGTATAATTTAGCAGCAATATTATAAAACAAAGTAAAGAATATTATAATATAATTGAAATAAGTAAAATAAAGTAAAATAAAATACATAAAATAACATAAAATAAATAAGTAACATAAAATATGATAAAGTATTAAAGAATAAAGCCTCAAAACATAAATTATATTTATTTTAAATTAAAAATAATTAAAATATAATTAAATTAAATTTATATTAAATATATAAATATAAATGTATGAATTAAATTATATAAATATAAATTATATAAATATAACTTATATTTAGTGCTTTTATATATGATTATATAATTATATAATTAATATAGAATTTGTATAATGAAATATTTAATTATATATAATTCTTACGATATATAATTTATATACATACATAAATACGTACACATTCACAGCTGCGAGTCAGAATTTCGCGTTGGCGAACTCGCACTCGTGCGAGTTAAATGAAAATTAATAATTATTTTATTGACGTTCCCAGAATATCGTTGACGTTCTGAGCACGGGCGGATACGTCGCATCTGCTGTCAAGATCGCAGACAGCATTTCCTTTAGCCGTTTCGAAACGGACAGACAGTCTGAGCTCTCTCTCTGTGTGTCGAGCATAGAATACAGAATAGACATGTCTACAATAGATTTCCCTTTACCTTGCGGCATTACGGCTGCGTTTGGATGAGGCTGCGGCTGCGGCTGCGGCTGCGACTGCGGCTGCGGCATCGGCATCGGCATCGGGAACATACCGGGTGGCGGTGCCGTCGCGATCGGCGGCTGTTGTAACTCGGGATACCCCGGACCCGGCGGATACACCGCGGCGTAGGGATTGCTCATACTTCCTTCTGTTTATCTGGTACTTCGAATAAAGGGAGTCTTGGGTCGATCAATCCCAACGGGCACAGAACTGGACAGACAAAATCGTCTCATTACACATCTCCGGAGGTATCCCTTAGGCAGATTTTCGGTAAATTCATTTAATTTCGACTGACTCTCAAGCGATGTTAGAATCTAACGATGACTTTTAATCTGACTATAACTCTGATTAGTCTAGTCGACTACTTAAAATCGCTGTTCGTCGATGTGCTATGTGTCGTATTTTGTTAAAATAGATAAAGATTATTTATTTATAATTGTTATTACACGAATAAAAACTACTGTTGGCAATTCTACCGTTTATTTTACCAACTAGCTTAATCAGTACTTGGTGGGAATCATTAGAAAGGTCGCGTTCATAGGTCTCATAGGCCTTCTAGAATAAGCCATTAGCCGCAAGCAAATTGATTATTTTCAAAAATAATCGACTGTGGTTTGTCTACGGCTTACAAACTAATGGTTTATTGTAGAATGCTCATTAAATATAAGATCTGCTTAACTTCACTTCAAGTGGCCCTTACATCTTAAGATAAACTTAAAACAATTTGAAATATGAGATCGGTCCATGGATAGTATTCATAATCTGATCTTATGTTTAGGATCGTCTTAAGTTCATCTTCAGATGCTGTAAGAGAATAGTTTCATTAGCTATAAAACATTCAAAAATGAACTTGTGATTAAATATAAGATCTATTTATATATACAATTCTCATACAGTCCAATCTTATATTTAAAGTCACCTTAAATTTATCTTAAGATATTGTAAATCAGTTTGAATGAAAGCAGTTTTGAGTCTTAATTTTAGAATATCATATTTCTTTTGAATTTCAATTTCACCACACTAAGTGCATCTAGCACTTTCAACCATCAATATTTCCTCGAAAAGTGGATATTTTTAATATATATTTTTTTTAACTTTAAACAATCAAAATGTTAGGAATATATAGATATCATTAATTATGATTGATATTTTCTAAAAAAATATTAATTTTGCAAAAAGACCTAATAGAAATCTCCTTAATCACAACAAAGTTACTTGCTTGAAAATTTATAGGTTTCTTTGTAACTTCGTATTATTATGAGATCAATTGTAATTTATCAAAGATGAGAGATGTAATTTAAAAAAAAATGAAATAATTTTTTTTTATATTTTTTTAATATGAAGCATTTTAACGCGCCAAGATTGATTTCAACAGAGTCTCCTACAACTGCTAAACAGCAGATGGGGCTGCGCAGCATGGGCAACTGTAGAAACAAGACAGAAGTTTTTTTCCCCTCCAATCCCGACCCCCTACCTTTCACTGTGTAAGAACGGGGGACGTTTCAACAATAGCATGAGTGTGGTGCACTCAAGTGTGATGTTCTAACCTTAAGATAAATTTGAGACGATCTTAAATATAAGACTAGATTATAAATATTACTTATAGTGCAATTTTATATTTAAAGTCATCTTAAAGTAAAGTCTGTTGACGACATAACATCTTAAAATGAAATTGAGGTGATCTTAAATATAAGATCTGACTATAAGTATCACTTATATATAATCCAGTTTTATATTTAAAATCGTCTTAAATTAATTTTAAGATCATTTGAGATTATCTACGACACACCTTAAGGTGTATTTAAGACAATCTTAAATATAAAATTGGATTATAAATATTACCTATAGTTCAATTTCACATTTAAAGTGCTGTGAAGTACATTTTGTCTATATGATATCTTATAATTGACATGATATTAATACATGATATTTTAAAATGAAATTGAAGATCTTAAGATCTGACCATAAGTAGCACCCACATATACAGTCCAATTTTATATTTAAAATTATCTCAAATTTATTTTAAGATGCTGCTAAGACCGTTTGACATATTAACTACATTGTACCTTAAGATGAACTTAAAACAACCTTAAATGTACGTAAATCAGACTGTAAAAATTTCGCGTCCTAGTAGTTAGAAACTCAAGGCCGAATGATTTAACGTCTTTCCTACCGACGGAGACGACTTGGTATCAGTAGTTCTCGAATGAGTCGACCGATGACGGAAGCTGTGGTTGCTCGCTGCGGTACTCGCGCGTACTGTACATATGTACAGCCGCGATGCTGTATGTTTACGCAGTTGAAATTGTCGTTGGGTCATCGTCCCCTTGAGCGCGGCTATATCGCGCGAGCGCGGTAAAGTTCGCCCCATAAAGTTCATTGTAACGTATATAACAACACGTGAGAAACAAGAAGACCTCAGTCGCGCCGATAACGCTTTCTTTCCTCGCTGATAACTATCCTTTGTTTCAATCTCCGTGTCCGCCTGATCGATAGCACGACACTCTACACGGCTATGAGGAGCGGAACGTCCATGTGACGTGCGAAAACGCGGAGGAAAATAAAAATTCTGTATTCCAGATCTGTGATACTCGATTATACTCGATGAGAGAAAACGAATAATCGATCCTGTTAATAGAAAGCTATCACTTTCGCGCCAACTATACTTTCTTGTTGCTCCAACAAAAAAAAGTAGTGGTAACTGTATGCATATAAGATTAATATTAAGATATAAATATTAATTTAAATATTACCGTAACGCAGTTCTTACACAAACAAATGGTTTTCTTCTAGAACTATTTCATTAGAAATTTATAGTTATATTATCATGACCAAGACCAAATATTTTTTTTCGTACGTATTCTGTATGTTCTACGTTCTAAATTTTTCATATCCAAACTCTAAATTCTAAAATTAGGTCTAAAAAATACTTCTTCTAGATCATATATTTATGATTTCCAAATACTCCGAATGCTGAACATTGGATTTTAAATTCTATGTACTACAATAGAAAATTCTGAATTCTATGATATTCTATTATATATTTTTTTTTAAATATTTTTTAATCTCATTGAAATTATAATAATTTTTCGGTGTTAAACATATTTATTTGTTGTTCTAACAAAAAATTAAAAGTAGCAATATGCATATAAAGTTAATATACTGATATTATAGAGTTGGATAATAACTAATCATTTAAAGTTAAGTTAAAAAATTAACAACTTTTAACTTAATTAATTTTAAATGATCTAACTTTTAACTTAAATTGGTTATTTTAGAATGTACTAATTTTAACTCATTAATTTTTTTAGGAAGTTAAAATAATTTATCAATATTGAAATCATTGTAGGCTGTTTAAAAACTATATTTTTATTATTTTACATTTATTTCATTTTATTTCACATAAATAAATTTAATCTACGATTAAAAAGTTCATTATGGAAAAAAACATATTATGTATGCTTATTTACATATTATGTACATATTATGTATGCTTTGCATAATTAACTTTTAACCATAACAAGTTAATTTAATTAAGTTAGTTTCTGTTTATGTAATTTTTAATTTAATTAAATTAATCTTATAAGCCATTTATTTTAAACTTAATTTAGTATAAAAAAATATTGATTTATCTAATGTTGATTGATACTGTCCTAGATAGCACAAAACATCTTGCGATTATCCTGAATTACATCCTAAGGTACTATCTAGGATATCCTAGACATATTTCAAGATCATTCTGAGACGTTTTATGCTAAAATATTATCTAAGATAATAGTACTTACTAAAAAAACGGTTTTTCTGTCTATAATTATTCCATTATGCAATTATGTGACTATATAATTATAGTCACAATGACTAAACATTTTCCTCAACATATAACTTGGACGTTCTACATTTTACAGGATCTAATTTTTACATTTCACACCAAAAGGTTTTACAAAAAAATTCTACATTCTCATCTCAGAATTCAGAAATTTGTGACTTGTAAACTCTTCTGATTTTAAAGGCTTAATTTTTAATACTACATCCTAAAATAGAAATTCGCACGCGCGCGACAAATACGCTTGCTCGCTGAATCGGGTAGATACACGACAACACGCTGTTGTATTTCGGTGTGCAAAAATAAAAGTTAGAATCGCGTCATTCTCTAACGTTGTATCGCAAACTCGCGGCCAAGAGAGAGAGAGAGAGAGAGAGAGAATCCAGTTTGCAAAAATATCTCTCCCGCTTTTCTATTCGAGACGCGATTCGCACGCCCGGCTGCAGCCCGGTTATAACGGAATTCCATTGCATCTCGCACCCGAATCGCCGGAGCAAGACGAAATCGCCGCCGCTTACGTCACTGCTGGACGCCCCACGTGGCCGGCCGGCTGGCTGACTGGCTGGCTGATGGCTGGCTGGCTCTGGCTCTCTCGTATTATCGGATCGTACTACTTTTTAACAGCCTCGAATAAGCTGTTTTATGAAGCCCAATTGACGGTTTCCTCGTCCGTTTCGTACGTACGTACGTGCGTAAATGCGTGCGCGCTCACATACGTTTGACCTGGATGATTGTTTATCGGTGTAACTTTCGGCCGCGTGTGCAAGACGGCACGTGAATCACGACGCACATTGTCCCCAAAAATATCTCCTATAACTGTATAGTAAAATAATCGTGGTGAGGTAAACTGTTTTCATAGTAAGTGCAATCCCACACTGAGAGAAATTATCTGATAAAAAAATTAACAATATTTCCGATATTTTCCGGATATTTCCGATCAAAATACTGATAAATTTTTATATTCGAGCAGGATATTCGATTAAATTTAATCAAATACTTCCGATCGTAATGGCGTTTCATCAGATAAACCGATCCAAAAATTATGAACCGATATCTCTCATGGGATGTTTCCTGATAGGATACAAAAATTCATCGGTATTTTGATCGAAAATATCCGTTTATTAATTTTTTATCCAATAATTTCTCTCAATGCAGACAGCATAAAATGCAGACAGACGTCGCAGAATGATCCTGGATATGTCCAAAAATTTGGGGAATGTCCAAAATCCAAATTTAGAAACTAGGACAATATTTCGAAAAGTCTTAACATTAAATCCAAATATCGAAATACAATTTTTCCGAACTTAGAGAGAACGCCAGCACTCTACTTGTTTTCTGTACTCTTGCGCGAATTAAATATTAAGGCATATGGGAATTTAAAAGAAAACGAAAAAAGAGGTAAAAAATAATAATTAATGAATAATTAATAAATAATTAATGAACATCACATACTTGAATATTTGATAAAATCCGAGTAAGAGTGCCGAAAACTGTTGAGTGGCATAACGAGTACTGACTATTCAATAATTTTTCTATGTGATTGTTTCGATGAGAAATGATTGGCCTTTAAACAATACGCGCGCGCGCACAAGGCTGTATTAATATTTATCTATTTGGAAATATACACATATTGAAAATGTACAGTATATATTCTTGTCGTATACCGTGGGAAAAAAAGTATCTAAAAGATGAAGAATATTTATTTAATGGATACACTAACATATTTACTTCAATCTCAATTCTTTTATTTAAATAGAATAAACAATTGCTTTCATGAAAGCAGATTTTTAAGAGAATAAGAAAGTATAAAATAAAGATTTTAAGAAAAAATATATTTTTTAATTTAAAAATTTAAATATTTTATATTAGTTTAGATAAATATGTTATCATAGACGTTATCACACTATAAATATATTATATTTATGATATTTTTTTATAATAATATTTTTTATTTCTTATTTTTCTCCTACAGTCAAATGATTAAAAGTTGCAACATTGTTCTTAGATGAGTTTTGCAATACTTCTCGTATCCAATTGGAAAATGCATCTTCTGAGGATTAGCAAAAAAAAAAGCCAATTTTCCTCTTAATTTAAAAATATTTTTTAAATTAAAAAATATATTTTCTCTTAAAATATTTATTTTATACTCTCTTATTCTCTTAAAATCTCATCCTTTCATAAAAGCAATTGTTTATTCTATTTAAATAAAAGAATTGAGAGCAGAATTGAGAGCAAGAATTGAGTACAGCATACGTTATGAAACTCATCGAGGGGAAGTATTTCGATCTTTAATCACCTGACTGCACACATGAATATGTTATACAATGAGAAAATCCAATATTTCGATAAAATTATATTTCGATAGATGGTATTCGCATTTCTGTAATATGACTTTTCAGGAAGTTGCCCCACTTCTTAAATTTCAGTACATTTTTTGTATCGACATGCATGTCCGCCTAAAGTATGATAAAGCATGTGTTGCTATTGTCTATCGTATCAAGCCGATAGTACGCACAATAGCATCCGACCTTTATTTCCGGAGGATTATTTGGGTTCCAACTATCGGGACGATGAATAATCCTCTTGGCCAAACACGTGAGTACAAACGATGTGAATACAAGAGAAAGTTTTGACTTAGATAAGCTGAAAAATAGGATGATTTTACGAATTTTTTTCAAAAATATGTATAAAATTAATATAGAGTTTTGACCATTATTATTCATTTTCTTGTAAAAATATTACTTCTTTTCAAACATATTGAAATTTAATTGTTCAGATTTTTTGTACTGAACGCCTTGTCGCCAAACGCGAATTAAAAACTGCATTAAATCTTCTGGAGAATAAAATTTTGTTATATGCAGAAAATCGAAATTGAACAAACTAGTGGCACTTTGAAATTACAAATTTCTCCCTTTTTCTCTTCCTTCTTTTTTATTTAATGTTACGAGAAAAATACTAATTTTGGAAAAAATTCAGATTTATCCTCTAGCAAATTTAATGCAGTTTTTAAACTTTCTGATTTCATCTGTTTTGAATTATTGAACGAATTGTAATGCAAAGAACTTCAATTTTGGAGATTCGACAACGAAATTTCAATTCTTTTAAAATGAAGAAATTATTTTATACTTAAAAGAATGATAAATAGCATGATCAAATGTTGTATTGATATCTTTATTTATCCTTATTCCTTTGTATCTTATATCTTTATTCCTTTGAAAAACATTCCTAACTAAAGATCTAAAACTTTCTTTATCTATATGTTTAGGTAAACTAAACCATAAATTTTCCTCAAACTTAAGATTCTACATTCTACAAGGACATTCCAAACCTGAATTAAAAATTTTTCAATTTCTAAGAATGATACTTTCTTCCGGCTTTCTCGAATGGGATGTGAATTTCGAAGCAGACGTTCTATTGCGTAACCCGTCGCACCTGTTGACGCCTCGAAAGCTAGTCGCTTCGATCGAAACTGCATTTATTGGATCTTACGTAAACGAGATGCAACGCGGAGAGAGAGACGGACGGATGCATTATCGCCCGTTCAACAGACTCGAAAGATCTTCACGCTCGCTGGTCAAACCGCGGAGATCCGAATGAATAATGAATATTTTATCCAACTAAAAGAAAATCGTGTAAAAAGAACTAAATCTCAGAAAATTTTAATGTACGAACTGCGATCGAGTCGAATTGATGAAAAATTTAATCAGATCAGCAAATTGACACAGAAATTTGGATTGCAAGATTTAGTTAATAATAAAATATTAAGGAAGTTTAAACGTAGTCGTATGTGTAATATAAATATTCTATTAACACTTAGAAGATTGACCTGATTGCATAATGCGAATATAATCCCATTTTTAGTTGGAAAATTAATTAATCAGATAACAAAAGTCCTACCAATAATATATTAGGTTGCCTTTATGACTGAGTCTTATGGTATGAAATTTTGAGCTTTGTTTACACAAAAGAAAGAAGTGAGAGACATGAAAACTTGGCTGGGAAAACCAGGGCGATTGGTTTGCCATTTATAACCCTGAAATTGAGGTCACTGAACTCCATTCAAGTTGTTTCGACTAATCTTTTTTATAGTACAATGAACTGTATTATAAAATCGAATAAAAAAATCGAGTGAAGAAAGTTTCACGCAAAATTTTATTATCAAGGCTGTTGTAAAATCCCACAAATTGCCTTAAATTGCAGAAAAATTCAATTAGTTCGATAATTTAACATAAAAAATTGAAAATTCAATTGGCAGCAGAAGATCAAAAAGTAACGTAATTTCATGTATAATATAAATGTTTTTTCAACTACCAAACGGTTGATCTAACTGCACGATAATAACAACAATAACGATATAATATTCGATTGATTTCTTTTTATAGCGCGGTAAGGAGAAACGAATGATTAATAAGCGATGAGAATACAGGAAGGACACGCCAGCCCGCGAATCGATAAGAAATACGATTCCGACAAAGAGAAAAAAGGTTTCAGCGGCCATTGAGTCAGCGCGTTTGAGTCACCGATAACGCTCTCCCGTTTTTTTTCACTAGCTTCCCTTTATAAATTCTCCTTCGCGCGTAGATACCTCGCGACGAAGCCTGATGATATCTAATATGCGACTCTCGTTCCTCGTTTCCACCTTTCGTAAGTCGGGCGCGTTCAGCGAAATTCCCATTTCCGCGACGCGGAATGCCTGCCGGCCGGCCGGCGCGCCGCAGCCGTGATTGCGATTCTTATCTCTCATTCGCGGCGCACGCGACGGATTCCAATAGCAGATAAACGCGCTCGGGATGACACTATCGAGTGGCGTCAGTAGCTAACGAATATCAGCCGAGGCCGAGGAGCGTGCAGCAGTCTACGCGGTCACGTCGTCACGATCGATGACAGAAAAGTGTTGCGGATTCAAGAGGAAGCATTCGAATGGCGGCTTGAAAAGTGCATGAGTCAATCTCTCTCCTTCTCTCTCCCCCTCTCTCTTTTTCTCTCTTTCTCTTTCTCTCTTTATTTAGTATGTTCCGGAAAAAATATTAATCTTGAAAAATTCCCAAAGGACTTAGGTCCATCCTCCAGTAAATTTAACACAGTTTTTTCTTTTAGTCTTATTTCGGATTATTAAATGAGCTATAATATTGTCAATTAGAGACGACAACAATGTTTAGTACAAAGAATCTTGACGACGAAAAATGTCAATTTTTTAAATAAAGAAATTATTTTGTATTTGAAAGAATAATAAATAGCCAAATCCTATGTTGATATATATGTCTTTATTTATATTCCTTTGAAAAACATTTCTAATTAAAAGTCTAAAATCTTCTATATCTATATTTTCCGGTTATCTAAATTTCTCTAAAGCTCTACAGTGACATTCTAAGTCTTGAATTTTTCAAAATCTCTCTTTTTCTCTGTCACCTCGAATTGAATGCTTTTTCGATATGCACCCGCGAGTCGTATGATGAGAGCGAGAAAGAGAGAGGAAGAGGGACACGTGTCTCATGCATCGGAGATAAAACCGTTCTCGTGTGTAAATGACGCTTTATACCGAACACATAAAGAGCATTGTCTGCGACTGTGTTAGCCTTAACGAGGAATTATCGTTTCTACGCGTCGCAGTGACATACTTTTATTTTCCGATAAAATATTTGAACCTCGTGATTTCACTGGATTCAAAGCAGCGTTGGGCATTAGTCAACGAAAACTTTCTCCGTGTAATCTATAATCTATAATAAGTAAAATAATCAAATCAAGTCATCAAAATTAGTCAATCGCCATATATGCAATTACACGAATAATTTAATCGATTAATGAAGTTAATTATTAATAAATATGTGGTAAATTATATTAAAGCTTGATTAGTGATAAATTTCATCAGAATCGATAAAATTACTAGTAAACTAGTAAATTACTAGTATACTAGTGGTATTTATATATACCATGATTGATTATAATTTGATTATTCCAAGATAGACTTTCGGGATTATCACGACATGAGATAATCGATGATGGAAACTTTAAAATTCGTCTAATTATATTTATGAAGCAAATATACTAAATTGAATTAATTATCATTAAACTTGTATCATACAATTGTCCAAATTTTTTTCAAATGTTCCAATTTTTTTCAATTGTTCCAAATTGTTGATACAATAAATTTGTATAAAAGCTACATTTAAATTTTTACTATACTATTTTATGCGACATATTGTTTGGAATAAATTTTGATAATTTTTTTCATATCTCTACTTCATCAATTTATGTGATAAATATGAGTGCTATATGAAACACTCAGCATGAATGCTCAGCTGACTGAGGTATATGTGAAAGATTAATGTTTCTGCAACAGAAGGTTGCGAGAATAATTTAGTTATTCAGAGACTTTTTTGTTAATTCACTTCATTAGAAATTTAATAATTTCTGCTAATTTAGTTTCTCAATAAGTTTGTTGGCTGTAGTATATTAAGTCGCGTTATTAAAAACATCCTTTTATCTTCCTCCAAAATATTCGGAGCTGGCGGTTCATTAAACTCTGAACGCTTGCATTTAAAAGACTACCGTTTCTATCACAAAAAATTGCGAGAATCTGCTAATTTAGTTTTGGGAAAATTAATTTAGTTTTTACGAAATTAGTTGGTTACACGGTATTTTAAACATGGATTTTTGAATATCTTGTTAGTTTTCTCTGAAATTTACGATTCAACGAATTCTGAGTACGTGTATCTAATCTTTCACGGACAAGATATTTTCGAGCGCGAGTGTTTACTACCTATCGCGTAGAACTTAAAAGATAATTTCAGATATACATTTCAATCATATTTCATACGGAAAATATTGCTCTTTAATGTGTGCTAGAAGTAAATGATTGATATAACGAGTACACCAGAATATTTCGAACGGTAAACAATTTCTTCAATTATTTTATCGGCAATATCCCGATAAGAGTCTGTAAAGGGTTAAAAAATTGTTGATTTTGTAACAAAAAATTGCGAGAGTCTATTAAGGCTTCTGGTCCTTCGCATTGACTATCTCTTTTTTAATGACGTCAGAAGCGAGAAAATGCATGCCAAAAATTCTTGCAAAATACGTTAAAATAAATAAAGTAATATTTGCATTGATTAAATAAATTTGTAAGATATTCCATGCATTCCCCTTTTGCTCTAACAATCAATAATTTGTTTTAAATTAACGTGACATACAATTTTTTCTTAACCTATTTCTTCGCCTATTTTTATTTGGGTTAATTTACAATAAATTATTGATTGTTAGAGCACACAAAAGGGGAGTACACGTAATATTTTACAAATTTGTTTAATCGATTGCAAATATTACTTTATGGATATATATTTTTATTTTAACGTATTTTACAAGAATTTTTAGCATGCATTTTCTCGCTTCTAACGTCATTAAAAAGAGATAGACAATGCGAGAGGCCAGGAACTTTAATTTAATTTTTAAGAAAATTTCCCGGCTATTTTTTATATTTTAAGACGTGAGTTTTAAAAAAAGAATATTCTTGCTTTAAAAATTTATTTATTTTTTACATGTAGATTTTAAAGTGAGATCACATAGAGCGTTAAACGAAAATAAATTACTTGAATCAATAATTTTATTCAACAAAAAAAATATATTTTTATTACTTGGAAGTAATTTTCATGAATGGAAATATTGGATAGTGAGAATATGATGCTTTTAAATGTCAAAAGAAAATATTATTGATACCTGAAAATAATCATATTGTACTTCTCTTATGACACTATTACAATAAAACACTGCAACGTTTTGAGATAAATGTTTTTGAGATAAATTCAAGTCTTTAGAGATTTTTTAACCAAATTATATATCGCTGCTTATATATTAAACACAATAATTGTTAATTTGGATATATTAATTGTAAGTGGATATTATATATATAATTTTTTTCTGTGTAGGATATCTGTGTCCTGCACAGGCAAAAGATTAATGTTTTTTCCAACGAAAACATTTACGTGGATCTAATAATCTGATTTTACCAGATTTTTCAGTCACAGTAAGTCTCGAGTTTTAAGATATTATTTTCTTTTAATATTTAGACTTTGTAATTTACAAAATTCCTTGAACATGTGTACTTAAAATATTAACGTTTTCCTAACAAAAGATGGCGCAAGGGGGCCTGTCAATACAGTTTTACAACCATTTTCCAACCGGCTACGGTATTTCCAGTCTCGAATTTTATGACGACCTATACGCCCGCCGTTATTAGGAACGATTTTCGTTTCCGTTTAGTAAGCGGCTTATCGATTTCCTTCGTGTTAAGCGTCAGAAACTTCCGTCGGATTGTGTGGTCTCCCGCAGAGGGATTTTCCCAGCGAGTGGTTTCTTCTCGAAGAGAAGATCTTTTCTCATGTGGAAAACAGTGCTATTCTCGACCTGACGAAATACATAGTGCGAGAGAGAGAGAGAGAGAGAGAGAGAAAGAGAGAAAATCCCAAAAGTCGCCCGCATGCCTCGAGATACACGGCAGCGATGGCGAGCAAAATGTGTGATGCATTGCTCAGTTATGTACACTTTCATCGGGATGATGTCATTCGCTCGCTCATGTGTGTGTGAGAGAGAGAGAAAGAGAGACCGTGTCTCGCATACCGCAAGGTCGCGAGCAGGGCCGGCGCGTCGTTATCTTGCCGCCTGCAGCAACTCGGAGGGAAATTATCTCTTCGCACCCTGAGGAACTCTGGAGAACGAAGATAAAGAGCGTGCGTCAAACATTACTGATTTGACCGAGAAGAAAAAGGAAACCAAATCTAAGAAAATTAAATTGAATCAAGAGAAAATTAAATGAAATTACAGAAGAGAATTAAATTAAATTAAAGGAAAGGTGAATAAAAAGGTTGTGTCGGACTGAAAGATTTAGCATCTTTGTGCGAAGTCAAACTAAGAAAGGGAGAGACAGTGAGAGAGAGAGAGAGAGAGAGAGAGAGAGAGGGAGAGAGAGGAGAGAGACAAAAAAACCACACAGAAAAAAAGTTATATTCACTTAAAACTAATATACTCATTGATTTATATATAAGTAACGTATATATGATTCTGTTACAAGAATTTTTAAGTTTTGAATTTAAAAAATGTTATAATTTCATTTAAATATAACAAGAAGATCTCATAAGAAGTGCAAAATATAATTATTTTGATGATATTTTCTTCCAATATTTAAAAACATCATATTCTCAATTCAATATTTTGTGTTTTTGAATAGTCAAAATTATTTTAAATAGTAAGATTTATTTTTTTCTATTGAATCTTATGTAAATCTTTGCGTTCTGGAGAACGAAGATAAGAAGCGTGCATTATTACCGATTCGACTAGGAAGAAAAAGGAAACCAAATAAAAAAAAATTAAATTAAGAAAAAATTAAATTAAATTACAAAAGAGAATTCGGCTAAATTAAAAAAAAAATTGAATAAAAAGAATGTACCAGATTGAGAGATTTATCTTTGCGCGACATCAAAGAGAGAGAAAGAGAGGGAGAGACAAAAAAGCCGCACAGAAAGAAAATTATATTCACTTAAAACTAATATACTCATTATATGATTGTCTTATGTAAAATGTATTAATGTAAGTAACTTGTCTTCCTTAAACACCATGTAATCTTATCTTAAGATTTACTTATAAAAAATAAATTGATATTTTCGAAATAATAGTGTTTTTTTCCTGTAAAACAGAGCGGATTTTCACTTGGAAATTAGATCGGTACTGCTGTTACTAATAACGTCATTAATAATGTCACGATTATCTCGACTGACCTGATCCGATATTTTGATAAAAAACGCTATGAGAAAGAGAGAGAGAGAGAGAGAGACTCACAAGGGGAAATGTCACTTGTGCAACGGTGTGCAAGTCGTTATCACGTGCCCGGCTTGCTACTGCGCACAGCTGACCCTGTAGGTATACATGTGCATGCACACACACACACACACACACACACACACACACACACACACACACACACACACACACAATACACATTCAAATACAGACTTACGTACACGAGCACATGTGACGAGGAGAAGAACAAGCACCCGGGTGCTGGGATACGAGGAGGTACGAGGCGCGATGGCAACGTGCACTTCCGGTTTTCCCGAGAAAAGAAAGGAGACGGCGAAAGAAACGAACACTGCTCTCCTCGGAGCCCGTCTAGCGTGATCTATAATTATCTCGTCAGTGCCTACCCGCTATATTTTAAGTAGCCAAGCGCGCGATATATCGCAACCTCTCCGAGCTGGCGTCGAGCTCGTGAATCGACTGATTGACAACAGGAAAATCTTTACGTACCTCCTGCTGACGTCATTAATTCGGAGCTTATTATAGTCTATGCAATTAAATGCATTTGGACTGACGTAACCACGCTTCGCAAACTCGTCGTTCCGTTTTCGCGCGTACTGAGTTTTAGCGGACCGTTCGAAGATCACCGAGTCATTAGGGCAAATCGCGATCAATTTTTCACGTCGATTTTACCGACAATTTTCAGGAGTGCTCTTGGCTCTCCGCGGCTTCTAAAGTAATAGTTATTATTTATGAAGTTTCTAAATAACATTAGATAGTTTTGCAGGAGACATTCTATATACGTACACGATTTGATATAATATGTAATACTAAATGTATATAATAGTAATAACTTGAAACTTGAAAAATTTGAATTTGAATTCAAAGTTAGACCTAAGTTTTTTCAGTTAACCCTTTAAGTATCACTGATACCAATAGGGATCACTTAGGATCGGGCAGTTGAAACCTTATAAATGTGCTATTTAGAGCGTTTTACAATATTTAATGTTAGACAATATTTTATTAAAAAGAAGTTACTAGAATGTTCCATGAATTATGCGCCTTAAAGGGTTAATCGTACAATACATATAACGTTACATTTGTAGTCGCGATTCAACTGAAAAATATAAATCTAACTCTGAATTCAAATCTGAACATTTTGTTTGAAAGAAATTTTAAGTAACAACTATTGATATAGGCCTAAGAAACAATTGTTATCTTAGTATATAGTAGATTACAAATAGTTTAGACACAACGAAGTTGACAGATCGACAAACTGTCAAAATTGAGACTCATCACTGTACATGCGTGACAGACTTACTAATAATTATTCATCATTATTATTTATCATTATTATTTATTATTTTTAATTATTATTACTGTTATTAATTACATTATTATTGCGTAAGTCCGTTAGTAATGATTTTTAATTCGACAGTTTGGTGAATTCCCAACTTCAACTTGTGTTTTGCAACCCACTGTGCGCATCTAAAATAGCAGTTTTAAGAAATTTAACCACGTTAACTATATAATAATAATCTACTGTTGCAGGTATATATATTACTATTATATATCATATACTTTAAATTCTTACTATATTAAAAAGTATAGTTTTATTCATATTTTAGTATTACTTTATTACGCCCTTCAATGCGTATGTTCTTGTGTTTATTAGAATTCTCTTTACACCTGCTCATGCGCGCCTAAGAACATTAGTTTTAAAAAGTTTAGTTATGTGTTACAATAATAATACACTAGTGCAATTATATATTATTATTGTATACTATTATGTATTTTAACTATTGCTACATATTGAAAAGTATAGTTTTATTTTATCATATTTTAATATTACTTCATTTACGTTTTTTTATGTGTATGTTTATGTGTTTATATTCTTTATTCTTACTCGTACGCGCCTAAAAATATTAGTTTTAAAAAGTTTAGTTATATAATAATAATTATTATAATTATTATTATTATTAATAAATAATAATAATAATTACTGTTGTATTTATATATGTTACTTTTATATATTATTACATATTATATATATATATATATATATATATATATATATTATTACATATTATATATATTATCACATTTTTTAAACACACATTATTATATCTCAAAAAGTATAGTTTCATTTTACCATATCTTAGTATGACTATCTCTTTTTTTTTTATTATTTATATATATATATATATATATTTATAAATACATTTATATTACTACTCGTACACGCGTCTAAAAATAAAAGTTTTTAAAAATACAATAATAATAATAATAATATATACTATTATAGTATTATATTTCACCAAATATATTTTTTAATATAATGTATTTATAACATATATATGTATATATATATATATATATATATATATATATATTATTACATATTATATATATTATCACATTTTTTAAACACACATTATTATATCTCAAAAAGTATAGTTTCATTTTACCATATCTTAGTATGACTATCTCTTTTTTTTTTATTATTTATATATATATATATATATATTTATAAATACATTTATATTACTACTCGTACACGCGTCTAAAAATAAAAGTTTTTAAAAATACAATAATAATAATAATAATATATACTATTATAGTATTATATTTCACCAAATATATTTTTTAATATAATGTATTTATAACATATATATGTATATATATATATATATATATATATATATATATATATATATCTTTTTTTAATATTACTATTTTAAAAACAATATTAAGAAAATATTATAGTAAAAATTATATTAGAATTATATTTCTTTTTGCAATAATCTTGTAAAGCTGAACTATACTGAAATTGTGTAGTTTAAATTACAATAGAAATATATAAAGACGATTTATCTGATGTACGATGTACAAAAAACATTCTAAAAAAGTAACTATAATAATTTTATGATAAAATGTTATGCGTAACGTTTTTAAACAAAAACATAGTAATTTTGGTCACAATTCTGTATATGATCCAAAAGATTAAAAAATATTATTGTAAGTTTTTTGCATTCTCTCTGCGTACAGCTCTATTATTCTATCGTGTTTTCGCATAACTTGTTAACATTTTTCGACGCGTCCACCTACTACCGTACCACGATCATTTTTTTTATGCTTACTCGCCCAACTTATGCATGTTCGAGACTGTGTGTCGCGAGAGCCCGTGAGAATCGGCCCTGTCGCGATGGGATCGCGATAAGAGAAACGCGGTGTTACACCGCGCGAGCAATCACAGGATGATCACGCATCTTCGTGATATTCTCTATCTTTTCTTCCCTTCTGTTTATTTCGTACTCACGCGGGAATGCAACGTCGAAAACGGCCGGCCTCCTCGCCGGCGGAACGGAGTAACGGGCAACGACGTGCGCGAAACAACGGGAAACGACGAGGATCCACCTCCCGCGACGCGTCGCCGCCGCGTTTTCCGGCTTCGCCCGCAGCAGTTGTGATAAGTTCGCTCGTTTCAGCTACCCGTCCGTGTGACTATTCTTTTCTCTTTTCCTCCTCCTCCTTTTTCCACTGCTCCTCTAATTACCACCTCCGTCCTGCAATCGATAATCGAATGATGTATCAAATATTCCACATATCTGACTCACGAATATTAAGAATGGCGTTGGTGCAGAATTCCTAGGGAAATTTGGAGCCAAAATTGAGAAGAAGAAGAAGACTCACGAATATTTACAGTGCTCGCCGACGCACAGGAATCCCGAAAAATGGGAAACGATAAATTTTTCGACAATTTTTGGATTTAAATAAATTCTAGCGCTAATTTCTAGTGGCACATCAAGGAGGCGTCTCATAAATATATTATTTATCAATAAAAATTTCGCTTTTACACACATATGTTTCCAAATGCTTTTATGTTTATATTAACCAAATAATAAATTTTAATTTGAAATAAAATCGAGGTAAATATATATAGGAATAAGATATATAGTAATGTTTATATATATATATATATATATATATATATATATATATAATGTTTAAGATGCTGTAGCTATCGTAAATGCAGGCGATCTCTTCTATAAAATATCTGTATATAAAAGTATAAAATATGAAGTATAAAATAGAGTAAGTCCAATTTACGAGTCACGACGAGTATATTTTCAAAAATCGATGTGTTGTGAAAGAGAGCATCAACATTTTCGTACAAGCGAACTAGGTTCTGCAGCGTTATTACATAGTGATAAAATTATTTATTTACAATATATTATATATTGTTAGAAAGAGAAAAAATCGTAGAATTTATTTGTATACTAGTGATTATTATGTCTATTTTGTGGCTTGTTTTAATCGATGAAAATGTAATTCATATCACTCGAACATGACATTCGATAGTATTTGTTAGAAACGTCAACTTCGTGAACTTTCTGCTGCTTTAATATATGTTGTAGAAGAAAAATATTTTACATTATGTCAGTTTAACATTAATACTACCAAATAGGCTTGTATTTATTTAAATTCAAAAATTGTAAAAAAATTGATTTTTTTCCATTTTTCGAAATTCCTGTCCCATTGTGCGACGTGTTGAACACGCTTGTGCGTTCGCGTATTTTTTGCGAAATGGTATCGAGTCGACAAAATGGCAGGCAGGCAGGTTCTTGGGAATCCCCGCGATCCTGTTCCTTCTCGCAGTTTCTCCGTTTCCCGGACCGTTGTCTCGGTTTTGATAGACGCATTATCGCGCGCGCGGGACCGCGCGACCGTTGATCGCGGAAATAGTTCGTCAGAGAGCGCGCGCGCGCGCGCGGATTTGTCACTCGACTGCAATTCGTGTGATACACGGAGAGATGAGTCAGCCCAGAACCGATTACGAGGTAGTCGCGCGCCCGTACGTGCCGGAGTGTCGCCGACACGCGAAGAAAGTGAGAGATCTCTCGCGGACCCAAGAAATTAGCATACGTGCAAGAATCGCGCCAACGAGATTCGTCATTTCGCCCAGTGGCTCGCGCATGTGGCTCTTGTTCTTAGTTTTCGACTGAAATCAGTTTCTGAGTAGACACGTTTAAATGAAGAAATGCTTAAACGTGTTTAAGCGCATAAAATAAACTGGGGTTAATGTCTTATATTGCAGAATTTCTAGATTACAATTTCTCAGATTAATTGCTGCAACAGACTATACAAACATCTTGCATCGTCTGCAAGTCTACCTTTATGTACAGCCTATAATATAAGAATTAATTGTAATTAATAATAGTAATAAAAACTATAATTATATCGATTAATATTTCTTTTATTTCTATCATTTTTGCTAAAACTCTGAAGTTTTATATTTATCATACACACAGAAAAATACAGACTGATTCAAATAAATGTTAATATTTTATAAGTTCAAATATTTTATAATTCGTTTATATATTCGTTTATATATTCGCTTATATATTCGTTTATATATTCGCAAATCTATCATAAGTTCGTTAAGTTTATTGAAAATATTGATTTATTAAATCAGATATTATATTGATTGATTTTTATTGAACTTGCTAAAACTGGAAAATTCTGAATCCTAGTAAGTTTAGTATTTTTAATAAAAAATATTAAATTAAAACAAAAATTCGGTTTGCTCACTACATAGAGTGAAATCAACTTTTTCTGCGATAAAATTTTATAATATTCTTGTACAAAGAATAAATTCTTCTTCTCAGTACATAATGAGCTTTTCTAAAATTTATGATGAGTAAGAGAGACAGGGCCTAGATGTATATATTTTAGAATTTTGAAGTTATAACTTCTCAGACAACTAATTGTTGTAACTGTACAAACATGATACATGCAGCTTTCTTCTATGTTTTAATGCCAGCCAAGATCCTGTTAACTGTATAATTTATTTTGTAATAATCATAATATAAACATGCAGCAAGGTCATCTTGCTCTGGTGTCGGATTCAGTTGCCTAGTTGCGCAAAGAAGACCATGTACAAAATATGTATCCTAGTTAGTAGTTTACTAACCTAACCTAGGTTTTCGCGAGAAGTTCTTCACAGCTCTTCTGCCAACTCTTAATTATAGGCCAGTTTGTCCGTCCACACGTTTGGTTTCAATCATTTTATGAATGAAAATTGCTTTTTTATCCGAAACATTATGCCATACACTTGCAAGAGACTTTATTTTAGCTGATAACACGTCGCTTAATTTTATTCACTCGGGATGACGATTATTAATTCTAGTCGTGTAAATAGTTATTCATGTTGTCAAATATATATATACATGTATCCCAGCATCCGTTAAAAATGTTTAGTTATCGAGAAAATCGAGAAATTATATCAAGAAAAAATTTGTATAATAATTATAGACTTTTATTTATATAAATCTCGCAATCCCTTAATCTCTCATTTAATAGTCTTATAGAAGAAAATTTCAAGATTATTTCTTTTAGTACCTATAAATGTATCCCCTCATAAACGCCATCTCTTTAAGACCTGTTTTAGAAGTCTTTACTATCTGGGAAGTAATTTTGGATCTTTCAAATATAATGACTATATTTAATGCCGTTATAATTTTATGAAGCCGCATGCGAAGCATAGCGGAAGATCATAGATCAAAACAACGCATATATTAAACTTGTTCTTTTTAGTTGAACTAATACTTCATTGGAACTTCGTTCTTTTTCTTTTTTTTTGTAATTTTTAGTATTTTCCACTAGTCATAATTTATGCGGAAAGAAAATAGTTTTCTTTTTCATATAAATTATTTTCAGTTTTACTTGATTTTTTACATTGCTGGAATAAACTATTAATAAGACTTTTATCTCGCTAAGGAACATAATGAATTTTGCTAGAAATATAATAAATTTGTTAATAGCGCATTTCAGTTCTTGAAATATAATTTAATTCAATTACTAAATTCTATTTTAAAAATTCTAATCTTTATTATAAAATTCTCTCTGTGTATTTTGATATTTACATTTTTTCTTATACCTTTTCCTTTCAATGTTAGATTGTATACTTCTTCTATTCTCTCTCTCTCTCTCTCTCTCTCTCTCTCTCTCTCTCTCTCTCTTTTGCTCTCCCAGATAGTATGAAACATCCTAAAATTATCCTATATATATCGAGAATGTCCTAGGGACTGACTTAGACGTCCTAAGTACATATAAGATAATTTTAGAACGTTGTGATATCTGGAAAGATTACTTAGTTCAGCTAAAAAAAAATAGACATTCCCTGATGAACAGACCTAGATAGTACATGATATTCTATGGATATCCTATAAATGTTCTAAGGACATTTCCTTTGAACGTCTTTAGAATATTCCTAGAAGATTTTTGCTATGAGATACTGAACATAATATGCAAACATTTAATGTATTTCATGATACTATTGTAACAACAATTGTGTTTAAAATATATTTGTTTTAAGAAATATTCATTTATTGCACTGTGATTTTAAACAAAATACTTCATTTTTATCAGTACAATAATTTCGGATTAATTGCGTTTTCTTGCCGGCAAAATAAGCAGCAATTTTCACGGCATCACATAATTTTCTTTATATATTAAAAAAAGAAATTCTTTTGTTGTATGAGAATGCATCTTCGCGTACGTGTACTAATCATTAAACAGATAATATGCCAAGATATGTTTGTCTGAGTTGTTTCATAAAATCGTTTACAATAGTCTCATTTCATCAGAGAAGTTCAGAATTACTCGTTATATAATCCACAATACACATCCTACACGTTCTCCGTTGTACTATTCGAACGTCCATTTACCTGCCGCATTCTCATTTATTGTTCGACCAATCGCAATCTAAAATCCTCACTCGAGGCTGTCGCTCGACGCGATTCAGTTTTAGAGCCATTATGGCTCGCGCTCTGACGTCAGAGGCCGTGACGTCACGCAGGAGCACGCGAGAACGAGATGGTGGGTCGCGCGACTGCCTGCGATGCAGACAGTTCTGGGATTTGAAACGTGACGGCAAGGTATGTGCGCAGTAACGCACGTTGCAATTGCGCGCTTGCGTACTACATGTTTGTACGTGTCGGGCTATGCCGCATTCATTGCACGGCCTGTTCGTTTTGCTCGCGCTCCCTGCACTTGAAACGGGACACCGCGTATATTTAGATACGCGGGAGGGACAGAGAGGGATAGACAGGTGATAGGCGAGTAGACGGAGAGAAAGAGAGAGAGAAAGAAGGAGGGAAGAAGGGAAGCAGGAGCGACGGGGTGTAGAGAGTGTAGGAGAGACAAACGGTTTGCCAGAGGTCTATCACGAGGGAGACTGCGAACGTGACGACGAGATTCATAACTCACCCGATCAGACTCTCTCCTCCTCCAGTAAGTGGACGGTCTCAAGGTCGTGGATAGCGCACTGTCAGTCTGCCAGATAAGGGAGAATGACACTCGCATCCGGTGGAAAAAGGGAGATTCGCCTGGCGTGCACTTGTCGATTTGGATCTTCGCCACGGCTCGACTCGCCGGAAGTCCAACGAGCAAAGCGACGCACGCGGGCCACGTGATTGGCTGCCGGCGATTGGCCACCGTGTCGGGAGCACAGTTCCGCTCCTTTACACCTTCTGCACTCTGTCATTGTCGTTTCTGCGCTCGCGTCTGCGTGAAGCCGACAATGGCATGTGTAGGATGAAAGTGGAAGCGGTGAAATTTGAAGAGCAAGCCGAATTCTTGCCGACCGTATTCGAGAATCGTCGTGAACGCAAGACGGTTGTGTTGGAATTTTCGTATCTGAGCGATTCACTCGAACAGGCGGCACGTGAAAACAGGTGAAACGCTGGCACCTAAGCGGTGAGCTCATTGGCCAATCACACTCGAGACTTATCGAAAACGTGAGATTGTCATGTCGAAATTCTCGACCATGATTGATTGATTTACTTAACGGGCAGCACATGGAAAGATACACAGCCCCTTATTCCGCGAATTCTCTTTTGTCGATAAAAAGTCTCTCCAGATGTGGCTTATAAGCTTTCTGATTGGCCTTCAGTCGCATTAATGTGACAAAACCTATAACCCGGGAGTCGTGTTCAAAAATTAAGTGCGCCATTTTATCCCAAGTTCCGTTTTTTTATACGAGCGTCTCGTATAAGAAAAACGGAGCTTGGAATAAAAAGGATGTACTCTTTTACGGCTCCAGGTGGCAGAAACTTTTAAAAAACGCTATATTTCTTCAAACGTCTTTTAGACGTTTTCAAGACATCTTTTAGAAACTTTACTACTACTTTCTACATACTACTTCTACATACTTTGCTACATACTGATTCTCTAACTTTTAACGACAATATTGCTATCGTTAATGTATGTAGTCGTTGCGCAGATATAACACCATGGCAGAAAAGCTGCGCAACACTAGTGACATCGCTGTTACGAAAGAATTCGACTACTGGGAAGCAAATTGGCCAATTATATTCGAAAATTATCAAAAATGCCAGACTATCCTATTGAAATTTCCGAGTATGACTGCTCAATTAGCTTATTGTTTAACCCATTAACTACCATGATCCCCATTTGGGGATTTTTTTGCTGTGGTGGATTCTTTACTTATTTTTCTTTTTTCAGTTTCTATGTCAGAGAACCCAGAACAACTGCAGATTCATTGAATAAAGAATATCAGGAAGGAGCATGTTGCGATATATCGTGTGTAATCGATTGTGTTGCATTGGTTCAGTTTGACGACGTGAACTACGTCATAAGTGATGTACCGGAAACACAATCTGGCGGTATACTTTAAATATCTTGTAAGTATATAGCAAAAAAATATTTTAAAAGAATAATAGAAAAAATGTATTTATATTCTACTAATATTGGTGAGGAAATAAAATTAGACACTTGTAATAATTTTCTCTTCAATACATTTACGCACCTTTGTCTATTCGATTAATTGACAATATTACGTTAAAACATTTATTTCGATTCCATAGTATCTCAGACAGCACAATTTTTCAAAGATGTTCCAAATACATCCTGAGGACTTCTAAATGTCCGCATAAGTCTCCAGGATATCCCTTGAAGATCTTGTTGCTGTCTGAGTATTGATAGTCGCATTTAGTTCATTTTCACTTCCTTCGTACTTCTAATAAAGCATTTTCTCTTTATGTTCCTTCCTGGTATTCTTTATTTTATATTTCTCCATCACCGTCATGTTTGAACACAAAAGGTCTGTTCCTTTTGGATTACACTTTTCGCTTTTAGAGAGGAACAAATTTGCAATTTTAGCATAAATAGGAAAACGAATTCGGTATTCAATCAGCTGAAAAGAGCAAGCCAAGGATTTTCAATAGATTTCACTCGGGACACTAAATACGCAATCAGCAATGTCAACATTGGAGACGCGCCTTAAAGCCGGCTCCTACGGACGCAGTTGCTCCCTCAGCCGTATCGCCTGCACTTTCTCCCGAATGGCGTCTCTGTCGCACCTGCGGTTCGACGCGTGCTTGTTCCACTCGGAAATGTACGCAGAACGAGGCGGAGTGCAGTTCACGGAGAAGAGGGCGCTGCGCGCGGCGCTCACTTGTCGCTGCTCGTGAGGCGAGCCAGTCAGCGGCGCACAGTCACGCACAGTCAATGCTCTCGTCTCGATCGCGACGTTCACGACGAGGAAGACAGACGGAGCGCGAGAAGGAAAGAGAAAGAAAGAGAGAGCGCGGCCGAGCCGAGCCGAGCGGAGCTGAGCTGAGCTGAGCGGAGCGGAGTCGCGATAAGATGGCGTCGTCTCGCACGTCAGATCAGGGCGAGAAGCAGTGAGGGGCAGCGGCTGGGCAGGAAGAAGAGGAGGCAGAGAGGTGCAGGCACAGAGACTGAAGAGACAAGACAAGACAAGACTAGACGTGTCGGGCTCTCGGGGGTGTGCGTGTGTATATGTGCGTGAGAGAGTGGTGGCGTATTCGCAGCGCTCCGAGTGCGTGCGTGTTTCGTCATGTCCTCCTGGCGTAGTCACCGTCGTCGTATCGCCGTCGTCATCGTGATCGCGCGCTCGGGGCGGCAGCCAGGTCGCGCCGCGACGGTTCTCGCGTGATATCGCCCAGTCGTTCTCTCTGGTGACGGTGAGGCCGACAGGTAGATCTCGCCTCCCTGGTAGCAGCCAGCGTCCGATGCCTTTGTTCGCCGCCGTCGCCGCCGCCACCACCACCACCATCACGATACGGGCCGGGCGATTCGTGTCGTCGCGACAACAACGCGAAGACCAAGAGGAAGGCGAGGCCTTCGAAGAAGTAGCGCTGCGTCTCTCCCCGATCGCGTTGGCAGCAACGACGAGAAGGCGGAGGAAGACGAGCACGACGACGAAGAGGAGGAGGAAGTGCACGAGGACGACGGCCAAGAGCAGGAGGAGGAGAGCGACGGCAACGACGACGACAACGGAACACGAGCTGTCGCTGCTGCTGGTGCCTGTGACAGCGGCCGCGGCGAGTGTGAGCGAGAGAACGCGATAATCGCGTGTGCTGGAGCGATCCCAGTCTCCGTCACTCCGTCATTGTGCGTCCTGTGCGTGACAGTGTGTGCGTGCGCGCGTGTACGTGCATCGTGTCTGCTCTCTGTGTCTCTCTCTCTCTCTCTCTCTTTCTCTCTCTGTGGTCTCACCACTTCCTCACCACTTCCTCGGCACCCTGGTGTCCTGGACACGCCGCGGCGCAAGGAAAGGCGACGTGGCGAAGTCGGCGGCGACTACGACGACGACGACGACGGGAAGGACGTCGACGACGGCCACGACGTCGCGACGGAGATGCGCGAGTTCAAGGTAGTCGTCCTCGGTTCGGGCGGGGTGGGTAAGAGCGCGCTCACCGTGCAATTTGTCTCGGGCTGCTTCATGGAGAAGTATGACCCCACCATCGAGGACTTCTATCGCAAGGAGATCGAGGTGGACAACTCGCCGTGCGTGCTCGAGATCCTCGACACCGCCGGCACCGAGCAGTTCGCCAGTATGCGCGATCTTTACATCAAAAACGGCCAGGGCTTTGTCGTGGTGTACAGCCTGACGAACCACCAGACCTTCCAGGACATCAAGGCGATGAAGGAGCTCATCACACGCGTCAAGGGCACCGAGCGGGTGCCGGTGCTACTGGTGGCGAACAAGCTCGACCTTGAGCACCAGCGCGAGGTCGATACCGCCGAGGGCAACGCTCTCGCACAGCTGTGGGGCTGCCCGTTCGTCGAGGCCTCCGCCAAGAACCGCACCAACGTCAACGAGATGTTCGCGGAGATCGTGCGCGAGATGAACTTCAGCCCCGAGAAGGAGAAGAAGACCTACTGCTGTTGCAGCGTCCTCTAATACTTAATCAAAAGTCTCGTCGGCCACGCGGAACGAACTATGTAATCACATGGACCCGAAGAGGAGCCGCGCCAGGTGACGCAGGAGACGCACGCGCGCGCGTCTTGAGTGTGTGTGTGCGTGTGTGTGTGTGTGTGTCTCTGTGCGAGTGTATGCGTGCGCGCGCGCGCGCGCGCGCGTGGAACGTGTACGTGTGCGACAGTCGTGCGAGGCGTGTGTTCTCCACGTCCAAGCTCGCCGAGGCTCTTCGGATTCACCATCGCGGCAGCCGCCTCTGGCGACCTTGACGCTCGCGCGCCGCGATCCCGCCAAGGCTGACCCCCTCGCCGAGGCCTCTCCGAGGGGACGCGAGGACACGCGCGTGTCGGCGACGGGAACTCGTCTTCAGAGCCGACTCTTCTTTTTTTATCGCTAGGAAGATATCACCGTCCGCGCGCGCGCGGCCGTTACACATACACACACACACACACAGATATTTTATTATACGCGCGAATAGTATTATGTATGTAATTATTATTGTAATATATCACATCGATAAGCTTAAGGGAGCGCGGGCGAACGAATGACAAACGAAAGCTGACTTTTTCTCCACGGCCGCGAAAAGGACCAATGCTGCTGTCCTCTCTCTCTCTCTCTCTCTCTCTCTCTCTCTCTCTCTCTCTCTCTCTTTCTCCGTCCCTCTTGTGTGAGCGAGAGAGGGAGAAAGAACGAACGAAAGAAAGAAAGAGAGAACGGAAGGAAGGGTGTCGCCGCGACAACTGCGTGCATGCGTGCGTGCGGCTGCTCGCGTTAGTCGTTAACGCGACTCGTCAACGGCGAGAAACCAAACCCGAAGCTCATCGGCCGGCTTTCTGCTCAATTTCCGAGACGATCGTCGCGCGCATACACACATACACAAGCACATACGTCCGTTCCGTTCGCAACTCGGCCCGAAGACACAAAAACTGAAGAAAAAAGCAGGAAAACGTGAAAAAAGAAATGTGTGCTATATACAACCAGAAATATTTAGTTGTGGATAACACATCACCCTGGTTGGTGAGGTGATGATGTGTATAGATTTTTTCGTTTTGAAAAGGATTCTAAATTATTGTACGTTAGTGCTATAAGTTAGAGTGAGAGAAAGCATACTTATTTTCACTCTAACTTATTGCACCAGTTCAAAGGTTTTTTTTGTAAACGACTAGATTTAATGTGTATAGGTTTGTTCGTTTTAGGAGAAATTCTGAATTAGTGCACATTAGTGCTATAAGTTGGAGTGAGAGAAAATATACTTATTTCACTCCAACTTGTTGCACCAGTTCAAAAGTTCTTTGGAAACGACCAAATCTAATGTACATGTGTATAGATCTGTTCGTTTTTGGAGAAATTCTGAACTAGTGCACGTTAGTGTGCAATAAGTTGGAGTGAGAGAAAGTATACTTGTTTCACCTCAGCTTGTTGCACCATTTCAAAAGTTCTTCGAAAATGAACAGACTTTATTGTTAATGTGACTGAAACCGTCACTTTGTCACACCAGCCACATCCATGTGATTGCGCGTGATCTGGTTGTGGCACTCAGAAATGGGATGACTCCATTCTCCATAGACTCTGCACCGAGAGAGAAGTACCTGAGCATTTCTCTGTGAGACAAAAGTTTTCTTCTCAGAAGTGAACTTTGTACCCCACAAATAAGTGTTCAAGTGTTTTCTTTCTCAAGGTGGAGCAACCAAGTGTCGTCACTGCCGCAACGCCAGCAATTGCTCTGTGGTTGCAGTAGCCACGTAATTAGTTGTTCCGCATTTTACTGTTGAATCTGCTTGGCACGACCAGATCTACGTGCGGTCCAGCCATACTGCTTTTTTTTTCCGTGAAGGCTTCGCCTCACGTGCTCATCGTATTTATCACGGTCGGAACTTAATTCGATTGATAGACCACTTTCGTGGAATTGATCGCTGGTTGCGCAATCCTTGCGTTTTTCTCGAACGCTGCGGCCGAAGGAATCGTATGTATGTGTGTGTGTGTATAAGTGAGTGAGTAAGCGACTACACAACGGCGACGACATTCGACTGTTATCGAGCGTGCGGCGATAAGGATTCCGTCGCCGGTGAATGAATAATTTTCACGGCGAGACCGGCTCACGATGATTCTCGTCGCGATGAATCCGCGCCTTCACGAAAAAGATAGGCTTCCTTCTGGAGCTCGTCACGACGCGGCGCGTTGCGTGCTGTTGTGCAACAACGGCCCCGGCGTGCTCTTCTCCGCGAGCCGGTCTCGACCAGTGCAATGATTCAGTTGTGTTAGAGGATGAGGGAGAGAGCGAAACGATACAGTCCTAAGCTTAAAGCTTGATCTACAGTGTGTTCTTTGCTTTCTGTCTCTCTCTCTTTTTATCCCTTTCTGTGACTCAGAAGTCTTAAGTCTTAAACCAGAGAAAGACAGAGAATAAGAAAGAACAGAAAGCAAAGAACATATTGTATATTGAGCTTAAGCGTTGGAGGCTGCAATAAGTGCGAGAAAGTTAGAGAGAGAAAGAAAGAGAGAGAGAGGCAGAAAGCAAGCGAGAAGGAGAAAGAGTCGTATAAATGTTTTATACGCGCGATGTTGTTTAGTGGCACGCACTGGCGAATATATAAATAAATATATATATATATATATATATATATATATATATTATATACATACAAGGTTGTACAGTTCTAACACGCTCGAGATATTTTACGGATTGCGCGAGGCGACGACGCTCCACGCGCGGGGGTGTCCAGAAGACACACGAGTCGGGAGGCAGGAAGGTGGAGGGGAGGAAACGTAATATGAAGTTTTATACGTTGCGTAGCAATCTCGACGGATGATAATGATAATGACGATATTCCGAGGGACGGAGATAACCCGAGATATAGAGAAGCTGTTGTGAAGATTTTTTCTTGTGTGATTCCGTTTGTGTGTAGCGAAGCACTACTAATGTAATAACTTTTACTTTAAAAACCTTTTCCGTTTAGCTTGCGAGCCGACGCAGCACGACCGCCGCTTTTTTTTGCCGAACGAGCGCGTCGGAGACGAGCGAAAACGACGTCTCGTCGCGGGTTATTTTGCACAAACCGGAGAGAGACACGACGCTGTGGGTACTGAGAGAGCGAGCACGACAGAGAGAGAGAGAGAGGGGAAAGAAACGCGTTTCGTAAGAACAACAACAATGCAGTATCGCATAATGTCAATCTAAGCGTAATTTGTAAGCTTTGTACGATGAAGTTTGTATTATATACACACACGTACACATACACATAGACCAAGACTGCACAATTGCTATGGGATTGACTTGGTAACTTCTAATGAGTGATCTTACACACCAATGAAAGAGAGATAGAATGCGAATGAGAGAGAGAGAGAGAGAGAGAGAGA
>NW_022639614.1:391921-423578 GCF_010583005.1 Odontomachus brunneus | reverse complement strand
GAGAGAGAGAGAGAGAGAGAGAGAGAGAGAGAGAGAGAGAGAGAGAGAGAGCGAGAGAGAAAGAGATAGATAGATAGATAGAGCGAGCACAATAAATCAATAGATTAGATCGATTAGACTGTCTAAATCTCGCGTGCGAGGCTTCGCCAGGCGCACAGATATCCCTTCAACTGCGAAATCACGCGCGCGTGTGTGCTATTTTCACCTTGCTGTGTCAAGTCCATCGCTTTCGAGAATCAACGGAGGCGGCGTTCCGTGCCGCGGCGACGACGACGACGATGATGACGATGACGGCGGCGGCGCGTTTGTCGGCATGTCTGAAATTCATCGGGGAAATATCGTGGCGTTGGCGGATTATGATTTCATTTTGCACGCGAAGAAAAACGCGACGATGTTCCATCGGCACGTCATACGGAGCTTCTCTCTCGCGAGGTTTTTGGACTAATAAAACGCCGACCGACGTCGTTAACGCAGTTAACGGAACACCGCCGTAAAAGTGTGAGGGAGTGAGAGAGAAAGACTGTCGTCGAGCTCACGAATGTAAAAAAAATCGATAGGCATGAGAGAACCGAGAGCGCACTGGCGGCTCTTTCTCGCGAAAGCACGCGACAGCGAGTCGCGTGTGCGTGCGTGTGTAATATTTCTCGTGCGACTATCAAAATCATCGCATTATGCGGCATTAAATATCGCCGCACTCGATAACCCGATAACAGTCGCGACGCGTCCTCGGACTTCGACGCGCCCATCACGAGCGTGATCTTTCCGCGCGCGTCACCGGCGAAGCGGGAACGAGAAAGAGGGGGATCGTGCACACGGAGGGAACGTTGCGATTTTTCTCTTCTCATATATATAAGATCCTTTTCGGCTGTACCGTGCCCTTCAGCAACGCAGGGAAACAGATCAGTGAGTGGACCTCATCTCGCTGAGCAGCAGCGAGATCTTTTTACAGAGTGAATTTTAGTTCTTGAAATTAAAATGTAAACGACATATATAAAGGGACGACAAATTGGGACGGGACATTAATGTGTTGCTCTCGGTTACAAAATTCTGTGCAGCAGTCCTTATTAGAAGCTCACTGCATTCTGCAGTAATTAAAAATTAAAAAATACTAGTTCTATATAATACAATTAAGTGAGACATTCAGTTCAATTAAAAGATTATTACATTCTCTGAACGTAGTAATTTTTTAGTTTAACTTCTGCGAATATAGTAATTTTTTAGTTTAATTAAATTTTACGAATGTAATAATTTTTTTAATTTAATTCAAAAAGATACTACATCATCAAGTAAGAGCTTACTGGATTTCGCGAGTGTAGTAATTCAAAAAATTTTTTGATCATTACAGAATACAGTTTCAGTAAAAATCACTACAGAATTTTGCAACCGAGGAGCACGTCGACATCTTGCTCCACTCTGTCATCCTTTCATACGTGTTGTTTTACTGCAGAGCATGGTATTTTTTTTTTTTCACTTAATTACGTTTTACAGTGATTTTTATAAAGTTCCCTCGGTGTGGTGCGTCGTCGTGTTCACCGAATCCACGTCCCGCTTCTCTCCCCGCGACACAATGCGCATTTGTAACTTGTACAGCTCACATTTGTACACTGTACTCGTCCACTCTCGCGTGTGCCCGCGATATTGTTTCCCAATCGAATTTATTTCTTTCGTCCGGTGAGAGAAACACATTTTCTACTTCATTTTATTTATTTGAAATTGTGGGAATTGTATAGAAATTGTGGAAATAGCAACTGAGAGACGTAGGAGAGCAGAAAGAAAGAGAAAACGAAAATAAAACGAAGTGCAATCGAAATGTATACGAGACTTTGTCGGTGCAGAGGGAGCAGCCATTAACCAGGTGTCGCAGGCATCCCTCGAGAGGGGAACGCTTTCGAAAATGTCAGTCTTGTCGCGAAAGGTTCCGCTGTGCAAGAATAGCATGAACGGAGCAACGGCGCTAATAATGATGATCCACCTGCTATTTTTATCCGAGCGTGACGATATTTATATCTGGAAGAATCATTAAAAATATGCCTGGAAGAGCGGTTAATGACAGCTCCCGTGACACCGACCAAGGATGTGCTGCAATTACGCGGTGGTTAAGTAAGACGGATTTGTGGCGTTTACGTGGACACTGGAAACGAGTATCGGTCCGCTGCGTGTACGGAGCTGCGTCTCGGGAGCAGATGGACTAAGGTGATCAGACTCCCCAGCCCCAAGTCCGGGACATTTGATGAATATGCGGAGAGGAAGGGGGAGATCACACTGAAAATTATTTACATATACATATATATGTACAGGTGAAATAATATTTTAATTATAGATATATATATATATATGAAGAATAATTAAGCAATAACGAAGGCCTGCTACACACCGTAAAAATAGAAACTATCTCTAAGGTGAAACTGTTGCCACTTTTACTTAAAATTAAAGAAGAAGCAGAGCTGTGCCGCACTGCACCAGAGCCTGTGAATTTTCTTGATAAGATCTTGCTTTGTTGAAATGTTTTCTGAATGAGTATAAAGCGGGACAGTTTGGCCGAATTCGGGACGAAGGGTGAAAAGTCCTGGGACTGTCCCGGGAAAAACGGGACGTCTGGTCACCTTAAGATAGACGCGCAACACGATTTCTTGAAATGGTTATTTACTTCACTTCATCAAGTTGGCATGAGTAAAGTACTATTGACAGAGATCAGGTGTCTGTTTGCTCTCGAGACGCCTCTCTGTACATCGCGATGTGAAAACACGCGTGTAATCAAAAAGCTTATTTCCACTTGTGCGTTGCGAAAACTTCCGTGACGCGTAATACCCACTTTTTCTATCTCGTTCGTCTTTCTTCTTCTTTTTTTTCTTTAAATATAGCCTTAACCCTAGATAAGTAACGTTATTTTTAGTTTGTTATTAATGGGCGATGTGTGAGAGAGTAAAACCCGCTCACGTCTCACCGTTGAATTACTCCGAACGGTTTTTTAGGCGAGGCGAGAATAGACCGTGTGGCAAAGTCTTATTTCGAACGAGGGACAACAAGAAAAAAAGCATCGATATCACGAATAAATAAATACTGTTCCAAACATACACACACACGCACGATGTTTCCTCAGCAAAGCGAATCCACATCGGAATTGACTGCTGCGCGATTGAGTGCGAGCGAGTGCGCTGTCACTCGTCGTTACATTTCGATCTAGAACGCGGAAACGTCCTGGAAGCAGTGCAAGCTCCTCGATTTCGCGAGACATCCCCGTGTCTTTCCGCATTCTTCGAATTAGAGTTGTGAAAATATCGATTCAATCTTTCTCAATTTAACAATTGATTTAAACCAATATATTCCAATATAACTAATTGATTGATTTCAACGCATTCGATTGGCGATCGATATGAGCGAAGGAAATAAAAAATCGTTCAATTAACAATTGAACTTAGCAAATTTTATTAAACATCGTTTTACTGACAATTGATATGAGCAAATTCAACCATCAATTAAACAGCCTCTAATTAAATCTGCTAAGTTCAATCGCTAGTTAAAATAATATATAACCATTAGTTTTGTGAATAATCATTCTCAAAGCATCGTGACGTCATGGAAAATGCTAATAATTGAATAGGATTTACGTTGAAAAGAGTATATCAATTGTTATCAAATCAAGCAATCTTCGATTGAATCGGAATTTGCTCACATCAATCGTCAATTAAACGTTCTTTAATAAAATTTGTTGAATTCAATCGTCAATTAAGCTGCCTTCAATTAAATTTACTAAATTCAATTATTAATTGAACGATATTTAATTCCCTTTGTTCGTATCAATCGTCGACTGAACCGTCTTTAATTGAATTTGTTGAAACCAATCGTCAGTCGAACGGTTTTTCACTGAATTTGTTGAAATCAACTGTCAATTAAACGGTCTTCGATTGAATTGGCTCATATTAATCGTCAGTTAAATACGATAATTAGTTAAAAGTAATTTATTACTCGCAACTCTGCTTCGAAAGTCGCGGTCGGCTGCAACTCTTTTTCCTCCGCGTCTTCCTTTTAGTGCACGCTTGTGTTCCGGACGTCGCCAGAAAAAAGAGAAACGAAGTAGATTGACCGGAAATGCGCGGATACTTGCGGTCGCGAGCGCTAATCTCGCGGTCTATTAGTCGACCGACACGAAGCAAGAGAAACGAAGGAGGGAGAATGGGAGCGATGGGCTCGGGTCGGGGAAATGCACGTCGAGCCAACTTGGAATATACGACGAGGGTCCCCGTGAACGTCATGCAGAGACAGAAATTCCCGGAGGGATAGTGGACACGCATTATCCCGAAAAATCAAGATTTCAAATTCCTGAAACTGGAACAACTTATCGAAAAATCAGACTACCGAGCACCGAGAAAATGTCCCGAGATGCAGTTTTCCTAAAGTGCATAATTGCTACTGTTATTAGTGAGTAAATGTTATTAGGGAGAAAATTCCTTGTTTGTTATAAAAGAAACACACTTTTACACTTAGAAACATGAGATAAACAGAATTGTTTCGCGCAAAAACTATTGTCCCAAGAAGAGTACATGCAGATATATTGATATCTACAAGGAGAAAATATTGTAGTAAAAATTACGTTAAAGATACGTTTCTTTTTGCAATATTTTTTGTAAACTTGGACCATACTGAAATTACAGTATGAATCATAATAATAGAAAAATTCGACGACCTACCTGACATATAATAAAAAAAACATTCAAATAATTTTGTAGCAGTCATTCAAGTAATTTTTTAATAAAAAATCAAACATATGTGTATAAATGTTTTTAAATAAATATATAGTAATTTCAGTCATAATCCTATATAGCCGAAATTACTATATATTTGTTATAGATTAAAAAAAATTTTATTATAATTTTTACTACAATATTTTCTTTGTATATATATCTCTCTATTCGACACACTCTTGCACTCAAATGAGTAAATATTAATGATTGTGCAATGACATTATTTCAATATTTTGGTAAAATTGTATTTCAAGAAATTGTTCTGTCATTTTAATTTTTCAGGATATTGTGTGTTCGACTTGTTAATTTTCGAGACAATGTCTGTTTTCGAGAAATTTATATCTCGGAAATTTTGGAGGTAACCCCATTGTCGTAGCATTCCAAGATTAACCCTTTCTATGCGAGCCTTGATATTAACACCATGTCGTAAATTTTTATTAATCAAAACATATATGACATCGTTAATAAGCATTATAAAACCTTAAAGAATATATAAAGAATTTAAAATTATATATATATGAGATATTAATACGTTGACTGCGCCACGTTGATCTCCAATTGATTATCGCAACGCTCAACTCAAGTTTAAATCACCAAAGATAAATTGCGGTAAATAAATGCAACTTGCGATGCATATATTCATTAGCTCGTTTCATTGGCTGTCTATTAGTAATACATTTAATTTGTTATACACAGTCAATTGCGTTTTGTACATAAATTAAGGCTCCTGGGTGTCGTGCATTGTGATTATGTTGGATTGTGACGTCAGAAAATGACACGCCGAAAATTCTTGCGTGTCATTCTCAAATAGAAAACTATTTGTATGAAAGAATACTTGAAATCGCTTGAGAATACTTCTAAAATGTTTTGAAAACTCTTATATTTTCCTTGACAATCAATAAACAGCCGTAAAATAAACGTGACAATATCATGAGAAAAGGTAGGTTAAAGAGGAAAGTTGCATGTCACGTTAATTTTACGACTATTTATTGACTGTCAAGGAAAAAGGATAGTTTCATAAAAGTATATTTAAATGATCAGAAGTATCTTTTTCATACACAAATAGCTTTTTACCTGGAAATGACATGCATTTTCTTACTTCTGACGTCATTTATCCAGAGTTCCGTTTACACCCAAGAGCCTTGAGATTACTGTATGACATATATAAATTTTTTCTTTGAGATTTTTCTCTATGATTATTATTTTGTCCTGTTAATTTTAGTTATTTATTGATTGTTAGAACAGAAGAAAGTGATTAGAGTACTTTAGAGATGTGCTCAATCGATTGCGTGTCATTTTTTGGATATATCTTTTTATTTCGATGTGCTTTGCAGGAATGTTGAGCATGCATTTTCTCCTCTGACGTCATAAATCAAGATAATAGCGAATAGCCAAAAATCTTAATGAGATGCGCTCTACTAGTAGTCATCATGGCACAGTCAACATGCTAACAATTGTTTAATTTAACGTGATTATGGTGCAAGGTTGGGCATTGTTCGATGAAAATTGTAGTTGACTGAAATAATCGTCAAGTTAATAAATCAATCAATCGTTATATGTGTAGTCACGAATAATTTAATCAATTGACGAGATTAATCATTGACCAAGCTTTGACTTGATTAATTCTGTTGACTAATGATTAATTTCATCCATCGACTAAATTATTTACGATTACATACATGACGAATAATTTTGCTAATTGACTTGCCGATTGGTTTACTAAAATTCTGATCGACCTATAATCAACATTGTTACGCGCGTAACGATATTATGATAAGTTATACATTCTATAAATACATACGTCATTTACACGATATAACTCGCTGTAAAATCAGCGTTCGCTTCTCATTAGCCAGTTCGTACCTGTCGCTTTTTGTCTCGATTCAATACAGTGTTATTCGACGCCAACAGCAGAGCCATCGTAAAGAAGGGGTTAATCGCTTCCGACTATACCGTTCTTGCGTTTCTCGTGCTATTTTGTATAAAAAAGCACACACATACACAGAGACACAGTCAAGCAGCACGCGCGAAGTCCGGATCACAAAGGACGCGAGCGTCATCCGCCTAGATAGCTCACCAAGTATTTGATACTCGAAAATCTATTTATATATTTGTACGACAGAGAGCGGGGAAGCAGGAGAGAGAGAGAGAGAGAGAGAGAGAGAGAGAGAGAGAGAGAGAGAGAGAAAGAGAGTTGCACGTGTCTTTCGCTCGTCTTTCATTCGCCCCCTAAAGAGGGGGAGAGATCGCAGGCTATTTTTCTAAGGCGGCGTCCAAACTTTTATCGCGCGAACGCGCCTGGATCGATTAACGTTTTACGTGATCCTCTGTTTGGCGAGCTATCGTCGGCGGACGAAAAAGAGATGCGAAGAAGAGGAGGAGGAGGAGGAGGAGGGGGAGGTGGAAGAAGAAGAGGACGACGTCGACGACGAAATCGCGTCACAGCTGTACAACCATTATGCACTCCCAGTTTGTATACCGCCGCCCGAGTCGGTCCAGCATATCACACGTACCACTTAAGAACTTGGAATTGTTTCTCTCTTCTCTTTCCCCCTCTTCTCTTTCACTGACATATGCACAAACGAGCGGGTCGGTTATCTTGCACCACGTGTCGAAAAGCAGAAAAGAAGCAAAGTTGTAATACGATGTGCATACCGCGTGTGTGGACAATTCGCGAGAACAGAAAGAGACAGAGAGAAAAACAGTCACATGTGCGCCATTTGTCATGCAAACGGGTCACGTCGACATCGGTCTCACGAGAGGCACGAGAAGAAGACTATGGAAAAGGAAGAACAACTGATCAAGATTAACACCACGATTTAGATATGCGTATATCGGCCTTTCAGTACTACTACTTGCGTCGTATCGATATTGAGTACGAAGTACGTTATATTTTTTACAATGTGAAGAATCTTGTACATATATTATATAGCGTCGAAGTATGTGTATATATATCTCGGCACTCCCGGAAGGCGAACACAGCAACACAGAGTGTAACAATTTCGACGGCGAGAGAAAAAAATGTGCATTGTAGCCGGCCACGGAAGTTCTTTTCGTGTTACTTTCTTTCTCTTCATTAACGCGCATTGGTTCGTGGAATAAGAAGGGACAAAGAAAGGAGACCGCGCTTCGTCTGACTCGACGAAGAAGAAATGAAGAAGAAGGCTGATCAGGGCGGACGAAGCGAGGACGCTGAAGTGCTGGAATTTAATTTCTCGATTCTTGCTCTTAGGTATTCATAATGCAGAAATTTACGTTGTTGATTTTGAGAGAGAGAGAGAGAAAGAGAGAGAGAGAGAAAGAGAGAGAGAGAGAGAGAGAGATATTGCCGTTCCGTGTTAGTTCGTTGCTTCTTCTTCTTTCCATTTGCTTTCGGCACGGGCGAATCCCAAGTCCACACTGAGAAAAGGAATGTTTAGTACTTAGAGAAATAATTGTTATAAATCATGTAAGGTCGAAAGAACCATTTTCCAATTAAATTCTACTGCGACGTTAACGTTGTAATGATCTTATATGCATATTACTGCTACTCTTGTGTTAGAACAACCAAAAAATATGGCTGGGGCCAAAAAACTTAACTATAATTTTAGTTGGACCAACCATGCCTCTTTTCTCAGTGCGCGGACGGAGGCGATCTAGCGATTCGGCACGCTTTTACCTCGACGTACCAGCACGCACGAGAATCTAGTCATGGCCGAATTGCATCTCGAAGTGCTTGCGAATCGCACTCGTCTCGCAACGAGCATCTCGTGAGTTTTCCGTCTCTCTCTCTCTCTCTCTTTCGTGCTTCTTTTCCGTCGAACTGACGAGATCTCCTCTCTCTTCTCATCCACCGTGTCTCGAACAGTCGCTATCCATTCGACGATTTATTCTGTGAGGAAGATATAAATAAGAAAAAACAAAAGAGAACGAGTCGAAATTCTGATGCACATTTTTTGTCTTGATTCGCGCGCGGACTTTCTTTTCTTACTTCACTTATCTACTAACCACTGTAACGCGCGGCTACTTCGGCGCACAGAAAGAGACTTGTTAGATTTGTGTGAGAGAAATGGGCAAACCGATCGTATCATCCTGACCGTCGTATCGCCGATTCTGGACACGATCCTGCGCAAAAAAGATGAGGGTGGCTTTCACTAGGCTCTGATTGGTCTGATCGACGATTCACAATCGCTATCGACCAAATATTACCAGCTCTGCTTTGCTAAATTAGATAGGAATTATTAGTTTCCCGATTTCGTCGCGAACGAGGTTAATTGCAAATGTGGAAATTGGCAATTCGGTTGCTCGTCGGTTAGTTCAATCCAGGGTTGTAATTAATTACTTTTTTATCAATTATCGTATTTAATTAACGATTAATATAAGCCTATTCAATTGAAGACTGTTTAATTGACAATTAATTTCAATAAATTCAATCGGAAAACCTTTCGATTGGCAATTGGTTTCAAAACGAATTTAGTTAGGAATTAAAGGAATTCAAAAGGGAATTAAAGATTGTTTAGTTAATAATTGAATTTAGCAAATTTGATTAAGAATCACTTAATTAATGATTGAACTTACCAAATTTAATTAAAGATTGCTTAATTGACGATTGACATGAGTAAATTCAATCGATTTAGTGATTTGAATCGATTTATCAATTTGAAGATTGCTTGATGACGATTGATATGTTCAGCGCTCCTTTGAACGCAGGTCCTCCTCAATTATCGGCATTTTCCACGAAACTCTGAGAATGAACATTATCCACAAAAGCAATGGTAATCTTAAATAATCGCACACTCATCTATTGAATCGATTACTCGTATCAATTGTCAATTAAACAGTCTTTAATTAAATTTTCAAGGTTCAATCAAATGGCCTTTAATTAAATTCGCTGAATTCAATTGTTAATTGAACGATCTTTGATTCTCTTCGCTCATATCGATCGTCAATTGAAAGGTCTTCAATTGAAAGGTCGTGAATTGAATTGGTTGAAATCAATCGTCAATTAAACATTCTTCGGTTGATTTCGCTTGAACCAATCGTTAATTAGCTGAATTGGTATTTGTTCAAATCAATTATTAAATTGAGAAAAATTAATATTTTCACAACTCTGGCTCTATCAAAGTTCGGTGAGAGCCATCTTCAGGGCGATGACACACGAAAAAACGGGATCAGTGAGACGTAAGCATCAAGCGTGTTGACTAATTGCAGTCAAGACAATATTGCAATATTGTGGTATTACGTTGTCGATAATACTCGATTTTTATTGGTCGCTTCGTTTACTGTTCACGTCTTTCTGTGAACTATGATCCTTAGCAAAGTGTTGGCTGCGTATCACTGCTCTAACAGTTCGATGTTGAAACACCCGTGATCTATATTCGGCGACGTTGTCGATTCGAGTTTCTTTTTTAGTGAAAATGCGGCCCCGAAATAACGCTAGTTTTATTTTTAGAGACGTTCTCCAAAATAGCCTCTTCAATCGGTGAGATTAACCTTTACGTTTTTCGTCTCGCTAGGAATGGGACTTGAGGAATAATCAGTTTTGCTATTTTCTGTCCGTCGAGTATCATCATTTGCTCGTTCCATTACTTGTTATTAATTGTCGGACGCTATAAGGAGCAAATTAGCGAAACACGTGTCTGGGGGTGTCGTTATTTCGAGACCGTTTTCGGTGTCGTATTTTAGAACAGTGATGTCTATGGGAGAGAACGTTTTGGTCGGATTTGAGCAAGAAAATAAAAGATGCGGCTGAGAGGATTCCGCCCCGAGCAACGATCACGGAGTTTCGTGTTCGTCGCGCGGATCGATTTCGCCACGTTTATACAGAAAAACAGAAGAAGAAGAAAAGGTTTGAGTTGACGTTTTTGATAAACGCAGGTCGTACGCAGCATAATATTCCCGTGTTGTAAAGTATCGTGCTAATTAGGTAGTCGTAATTTGGGTTTGTACGATGTCGCGATAAATAGAAAAAGAAAAAGGAACTTAACTCTTGTGATTAAGGAGAAGACTATACATATAGGTATAACGCTCACATATATATATATATATATATATATACATATATATATATATATATATATATATATATATATATATATACGTTTCAAATAAATCCTTTTTATATTTCATTTCGCGTCTTATTTATCTACACTCTTCTATGAACATACATTGAGCGTTCGTCTGCGCATGTGGAAAATTGTGCGATAACACTTTTGATTTCTACACTTCCTAACGAGTGCACTTTTTCGGAACAAGAGTTCTACACAATGGACGAGAGTCGAAAATACGATTGACACGGCCTCGACTCGATTCAAATGAACTCACTATCATGAATGAAAGAACGTATCGCATTTGCATCTTCAGTAAAAAACTTACTCCTCACACGAACGTCTTCTTCAGTCTTCGTATTTTCTTTCTGAAGATCTCCGCGACTGTTCGTCTCTCCATACATAACTTCAATCAAACTACTCACTAAGAGGTAGATACGGAAATCTCGCTGAGAGGTCAAAGTGACAAGGAACTTGTCAAGCGATCGAGTACGCGCCAAATGATATCGATATCGTCCTGAATTCGGCGCCGTTGGAATTGTTTTAGCGAGCAATTCGTAAGGTCTCGACGTAGATTCACATTGTATATACTGTGAGGTTCCGAACTGCTCATAAAATCGTTGGAAATATATTGAGTTGTTCAACGAGTCTATACACTGAGAGAAAAAATTCCCAAGAACTTAAAAATATTCACGCGGTGACAACTGATAATATATTCACTTATACTAATATATAAAATATTTTTCAAGCTGTCTCATATTATATATAGACAGTTGAGTTTGATCTACAATATGCTCTTTCTTTCCTGTTTCTTCCTCTTTATCTTTCTGACTCAAGCCTTAAGTCAGAAAAAGACGGAGAACAAGAAACAGAGAGCGCATTGTAGATCAAAGACTATCGATATTATACTATGTAAATAATATGCTATTTCATGCTTCAAACAAAAAAATATGCATTTTTTTACAAATTTAGCTTTTCATGAAAAATAGAATTGTCTATTCTATTTGAATAAATATGCTATCAGTATTCACTGAAGAAATATCTTTTTTTTTTTTAGATATTTTTTCTCTCAGTGTAGAGATTTTTTCGAAAGATTCGCAAAGCCGCTATTTCTATGGTCGGCACAATTTTATTCAGTAACGTGTTCTTTTTTGGACGACAGATTATCGAAGAAAAATGAACAAATAAGAAAAATTTATATTATGGCTCTTTAAAAAGAGAGAGAGAGAGAAACAAGATTATGTCCGATTATCAGTCTCGAGTTTTTCGTAAAAATCACTATGAACTTTTATCGAACACAATTTATCTATATTTCAAAGGAATGTCGATCGCGCTGTCTAAGATGAGAAATGTTTATCTACATTTTGTAAAAAATGAAGACAATCGCACATTGTCTCAATCTGTACGTATCCTTACACTTAGATGTCGTGTCCCGAGGTATTCGCGAAAAAAAGCATATCCTTTCGACAAATAATATCTCGAAATTCGAAAAGTGGGTTCATTTCCGAAAAATAAAAATAATCCTGAAATCCGGTTACCAAGCAATCTTCCGAAATACAGAAAAGTATCTTCTGACATTTTAGAAGCATACAATTATCTAGAAAAGTTACGATACAAAATGATATATTATTTTCCCGAAATGTTTTTTTCCTTTCTTATCCCATCTTCATGTAGAGTTTCATTTTATTAATTTTATAATACGCATTGTACTCGTCTGCGAAATGGTTTCAACACATTTTTTCCGATGAAATTCGGCGTGTACTAAATGACAATCATTGCCAGTCACTACTTATGAGCCTGCGCTGTAATCTGTTATGACAAAAAAACGAAATTACAATATACGAGATATCCGACGTTCACTTGAGAATACAAGAGAAAAACGTAAGTATCTTTAATAAAATCTTTTATATAATAAAAGATCAATATTTACACCGTGTATTATTATTTCGACTTAGTGGACACGTAAAAAAATGTAAAAAGTAGAACAATTTCTAGAAGTGTCATATAATTGAGACAATCCTCTGGGAGAATACAATTTTACCGAAATATTGGAATTATCCCCTTGTAACTGTATTAGTATCTAATCATTTGAGTATAGTAAGAATATATATATGTATATAGGGTGTTCCAGATCACCATTCTCAAACTTCGTAGAACGGATTAAGGTGAACATAAAAGTTCAATATCGTTTTGCGATATTTGTAATAAATCTCGAGATATTAATTAAAGAAGATTAGTGAATGATTACGCGTGATTTGGTGGATGAGCTGCAGTGGCGCCGTCTACCATTGTATACTTATACATATTCAAACTGAACAAAAAAGTCCTCTACTATTTTGCGAATAAATCTTGAGATATTGATTAAAGAAAATTTGTGTATTAGCGCGCATAATTATATAACAATTTTCTTTTATGAATAATTTAAAATCTACATGATAATTTGCAAAATAATTTTTTGTTCAATTTGGTTGAATGTACAAACACACAACACACACAGCGCCACTACATACGCACGTGATTCACTAATCTTCTTTAATTAATATCTCGAGATTTATTATAAATATCGTAAAATGATATAGGACTTTTATGTTTATCTCAATCTGTTCTACGCTCTCGTAAAGAGACAATGTTAATCTGGAACACCTTGTATATGCTAATGGGTAAATATTAAATATATCAGTATATATACTGATATATTTAATATCTTTTCAGTGTAATTGTTTTCTCGAAACAGTTTTTACTATTTTTTTTATACCTCACGTCTCTGCATGTGAAAATATATTCCTTTTGTAACAAAGGAAGTTTCTCCCATTTATTCAATATTAACTGTACACTTCGGGGAAAAATTGCACTTCGGAATATGCCTCTGTATTCGAAATTACAACTTTCGAGAAATTGTTTCGGTTTCGAATTTCGAGATTATGATTTTTCCAGACTATTTATGCCCACCACTTCGGCTCCTGTCATGATCGATTATCACGCAGATATATTTCCAACTTCATCCGAAAGAAGAACGTTTCGCAAGAGATGTGATTTGCTTACTTTCGTAAACAAATAAATACATAAAAAAATTTTCGGCACATTAATCATATATTTTGTTACGTAATTTTTCGTTATATCGCCAGAATTTCTGCGCATAATTACATGCTTCTAATATTTTGGTAAATTGTCTCGGAACTCGGATTTCGTCAAGATTTTCTCTTTCAGGACAATGCACGTCCACTAAGAATTAGCCACGGACGATATCGATACTACTTGGAGCGTGCGTTCGAGTTCGAATCGTAATTACCAACGTGACGCGCATCGAACGATTGACGAGATCATCGTATCATCGTCGCATTTGCGTGACGTCATTGCGTTGTTGCAGTCTTCCAGTTAAAGTGGGTGATAATTGAGATAACTGAACTCGTCGGAAAACATCATGTCCTCCAGCTTCTCGATGAATTGATGATGCTTCTCCGTGCCGCATATCGAAAAACAGGTGCATATTAATTTGTAGGAGTTGAACATCGCGTCGATATTCGCATTCTCCAAATTATTGCTTTCGTTGATTTCGTCATTTAAGTTGTACGACTGCTCGTTCTCGTTATTTATGTATGTTATAAATCGATCAACTTCGACCCAAATAGCCTGTGAAAACACATTATGTATATATGCAATGTGAAACTCTACGATTTCACTATATTAGTTTAGGGATGTGTTAAGTGATATCTTTTAAAAACAGACAGAAAAACGTCGTCCATATAAAGCCATCGATGCATCACTTCACAGATATGTCGTGTACCGATATTTTTCACGAGAAACATTTGAATGTTTATAATTTATCACAAGGAATTTTCATCTGTTAAACAAATTTCATTTTCATACGTCTGTGAACTAATACATTGCTCTGGGAATAAGAAAAAACAGAAAAAGTGTATACGGAATTTAAAAGTTGGTCAATTTTCTAAAAGAGCAATTTCCGGAGTTTTCTTAAAATGTTAGAAGTATGCAATTGTTCCGAAAAGTTATAAAATAATTAAAGGTAATTTAAAATATATAACAATAAATATATAACAATAAATATATAACAATAAATATATAACAATAAAATAGCCTAGGTATGATAAAATAACGGTTTTATCATACCTAGGCTATTTTATTGTTATATATTTATAGTTTTATTATTATTACGATTATGTCGCTTAATAATAACTTTTAATTTAATAAAATATTATTAAATATAATAATTAATATTATATATATAAAGAAAACGGTTTTTTATATATTATCTTGTACTTAGATGAGTGAGTGAGTGAATGAGTGAGAAAGAGGGAGGGAGCGAGACAAGGAGAAAGAGGGGGAGAGAAAAAGATCAGCAGTATTAAAACTTTTCGTGACAATTGCATACTTCCACAATATTCCAAGAAAATTACACTTCAGGAGATAACTCTACTCTGACTTTGGCATTGTGATTTTTTGAGATGTCCCCATCTTTTTTACTTTGAGGTTTTTGTTCCTCAGACTGTGCTTCCATACTTACCGGGAACAATTTCGTTGTTTTTATAATATTTTTCATTTCCGTGAGAAGCTGTTCGTACTCTTTCAATTGTTTTCTGCATTGTATGCTCGTGACGACGATGGACATATTCTTCAGCAGGATTTGCATGATTGTGTCACACCAGGTGAGCCCTTCATTTTTCCACATGAAAAGTTCGGTAAAATGCATGCAGTACTTCAACAGCACGAGGAAGCTGTCGTAGGGCAGGTTATCCGAGTGCTCGAGTCCGATGCATATCGCCTCCATGGTGATGCGTGTCACGTTATCATAGGCTTCAGTTTCGTTGAGCCATCCGAAGAAGAACCAATAGTTGACTGTCATGTCCATGCAGTATTCAAGATATTCTGACTCGGTGGCGTGCAGTATCATGTGCCGGACAAAATCCTGCTTCTCCAATTGGATATTGTCTATATACCTACAGAAAAAATAGACATCATTGATCTTCCGTGTCTGTTTGTATTTATTGCGCACCGAGTAGCAGCGTTTCGCATAGTCGTCAATAATGGTGAGAATGTTGCTCTGCACCATGTATAAGAGTGGCGAGAAGGTTGCTTTATCCAATGGCTCGATGTGCGATATTATAGTATCCAACACCTGTCGCTTCTGTTGGACTGTCATAGAATGCTTCTGCGTGCATTTCTTCAACACGAACACTAGCTTCACCAACAGCTCGTTCACGTCTTTACGTAGTTTCGTCGGCTCACATTTGCGCCAATGGCTGATCTTGCGCCCCACTACCAAGCACAGCTCCACTACACCGGTTTTGAGCGTGTAGGTGTCGAGAATCTTACAGATACTTAAGAGGATGCAAGTGACGTTGTTCTGGTCGAACGACTGCTCCACCAGATAACGTATGAACACGTTGATCATGAAATCTTCCGGCAAAGTGACGAAAGATTTCAACATCGTGGTGATGAAAAACGTGTACTTCTGTATATCCCAGTGATGGGGTTGCAAGCACAGCTGATACAGCATTTCCGTCAAGAATGACTTACCGTTATCGAGTTTTAGGCACAGAAAAGGTCGTAATATCAAAAGCTGTTGTGCTGTGCACGTAAAATTATTGGACTTGCTAATAGCCATAGAGATCAAAGTCATCAACACTTCTTTGGGACTGTGCAGTATGTATATCAGCAGTGCTTTTAAGAAAATTGGGCTCTCCCATGTGTCAGTCACTTGTCTCATCCGAGCGTAAAAGTTGTCTCGATTATAAAGCTCCTGTAGGAAAGTGTCGTTATAATGGTGCAGTACGTATATTAACGTGATGTCATAAAGGTCCTTCACACGACGCTTCAGAGCTATCTTCATCACCAATATCTGGAACTTCACCTTCTCCTGCCACGTATACTGCTTCATTGAGAACGTATACTTGAGGTATTTGAAGAGCACCTCAAAGTTCTCGTTCAGCAACAACTTATCCCAAGTGTAGATGAAATGCAACGTTACCTCATTCCATTCGCGGTAACGTAGCAGCAGGTCTTTCATGTCTTTCAGTTGGCCTGACTCTATGCCATTGTAGATCTCCTGCAGCGTCAACTGCGGCTGGTTGTGCGATCCTACCAGCTGATCCAAACACGTTTTCAGCTCCTGGTTTTCTTGCAACTTGACGTCCATCTTTATAACCTTCATGAAGTAGACGCATTCCATGATAATAGCGCGTTGCAGATTCATTAACGGGTTCTCCCGGTCGTCTATCTCGACCCAACTAAGATACATGTTGCAATTCACTTGCTTCAAATGATCCATCAACAGTGTTATCAGAGACTGGTCCATCTCATTGATGCAAGACTTTAGTAACTCGGATGACAATTTCTGGCATGCTTCATTGCCGAATGTAAGTGTGTAAAAATGTTCAGTGCTGTCCTGTATGCCGCCGTGTGTTTTCTCTATCGTGCACAACTTGCTCATGCGAATGATGCTCTTCAAAATGATTCCTTGACGCTCGTATCTGCCGACAAGAAGTGCGAATTAGAGCAGTTCTTCGAATGCCATATCGGGCGCGAAGAATCTCAAATTGACCGAATTTCGCGAGTCTGAAGATACAATTTGAACGGTTCAAACTGCGCTTCAATTAGGTCTTAATATTTACTAGACCAAAATTGCTCTAATCACGTTGAATATTACATGATCAGGGTTGAGAAATAACGCGTTATTTATAACCGTTACAAGCCTCTTCTTTTTCAGTAACAACTTTCAATAATCGTGTTATATTTTCTTTTTTGTTAGCAACAGTAATGTTGACAATTTTATTTTGTTTGACAAAATTAGCGAAAAAAATCATTACTTTTATCGTTAGTCTACATATACAGAACATATGCAATGAACAATAATGAATTGTAAAAGAAAGATCTTCAAAACTAAGAAACGGAGATTGTGGCAATTGTGTGGTATTTTTTGAATAATTAATATAACTTTCACAAATTATTTTTCGAAATTAGTAACAGCAACGATTTTTATTAAATAAATAATGGTAACGAGTTGTATCTTGAAAAAATAATTTTCTCAATCCTGAATATGTAACACATAATCTATGGATGTTAAAATGATAAATGAATTAACAAACGATTAATTGTTAGATAATTATTAATAATTGAGCAGAATAATTAAATCATAATGAGTAATTTTCTCAATTCTGAATATAACACATGATATATGATATGTTATGCCATCAGAATAATTAATCAGTTGATTAATTAAATGACCAGTTATTAGATAATAATGATAATTAAGCCGAATAATTAAATCATGAAGAGTACAAGCACATTCAGATGCGATGTAGGCGATTAATAAGACCAGTCTTGGCTCAGAAGATCTTAAGACTTTATGGAAGCTTAATGTTATGTGATAATTTTGTACGTAAGCTAAGAAGCAGAAATAAAGAAAGCCGTTCTCACCTCAAATGCTCGGGCAAGTCGGTAAACCGAGTTATCCTTGGATTCGTCAGCTGGTCCAACAACTCCTGAAAGTTCGCCAGCAACTGATGTACGAGTTCTTCGTATGGGTCCGCCTGCGTGCCGGTGACGCTCAGTTTGTAGATGAATTTGTACATATAATTTGTAAGCTGAATCACGAGATTCACGACCCGCTCGAACTCCAGCTCCGCCAGACACGGTATGACGGTGCTGAGGATTTCGACAGATAGCTCCAACGGCAGATGCAGCACGAACCTGGGCAGCAGCTCCTCGCACCGTAGGCCCCAGACTATCTGGATGAACAGATACGGCGACAGGAGCGGCCAGAGTCCTACATGATGACCGCGCAACGCATCCTCCGCCAGACGATACTGCGAGTAAAAGTTGGTGTTCATCAGCATCACCTGGAAACTCTGGAAAGCAGTGGAACATCGTCGTTGTTATTATTATTGTCCATACTATTTCCTCTCGTTGTCGCGTGCTGCTGCCTGACGGCCACCTACCCCGTAAGTGGCCTCCTAAGACACCTACGGGGTGGACACGCGCGAGCCATATCTCATGACAGGACCCCGCACCATAGTAGCTGTCCGTCACAGGCCGGCGACTTAAGCACTCTAGTCTCCATGTTCAGTTTTTGACGATTAAACTGTCAATGAAACTAACACACGCTTTAATTAACCAGAGTTTATGAAATAACGCGTTATCTGTGAAATCGTTTACTGTCACAAGTTACTTTTTCCTCATAACGACTTGGCAAGAGCGTTATCTTTTTTGTTCTTGATAACGAAAACAGTAAAGCAGTTAGATATTTTGGGTAACAAATATCACAGGTAACAAAAATTTCTATGAAACGTTAAAAGCCTTTTAGAAATCTCTGTTACTCTTATGAGTAAGTTAATTTTTTTTAACCAAGTTAAATTTAAAGTTATGGCTTATAAAATTAATTTAGCCAAGCCAAAGATTAAGCAAAAACTAACTTAAAAATTAAGTTCAAATTAAATTAAATTAACCTATTGAAGTTCATTATGTATAATGAAAAGGTAATCTTCTATAAAAAGATATTAATAGTTTTATACAAAACATTTTATAAAAGAAAAAACACTAGCATTTAGAAAGACAAAAACAAATTCTTCTAGCATTATTTTTGATCTTTTATATTGTAAGCAATTCGTAATGACTTCAATATTGATGAATTATTTTAACTTACATAAAGAAGGTTAATAAATTCTAATTAACACATTTTAAGTTAACAGTTAATTGAAATAAAAATACCAATGCCTAGATCTAACCCTGGACATTCTTATTGTTTTGGTCTTAATATCAATATTTAAATTTTTAATATAGAGAGAATATATATACATATATTCTGTGTATTCTATCTTGAAAGTTTAAATATTTATATTTATAGGATAAATTAAGAATATTAGGTATGTACCAAACATTGGTATTTCTATCTTGGTTTAAAATTAAGAAGGTTCAATTAAAAATTATGAACTTTCCTATATAATATTTTTTTGTATCCTGTGAGTTGCAGAAATTGTAAGCAGCTTGCAATGACTTTAATATTAATAAATTATATTAAATTATAAAAAAATTGATAAGTTCAAGTTAATACATTTTGAAACAACCATTTTAAATTAATAATTTACTAAAGTAAAAATACCAATGCCTAGATATTTAAACCTAAAAATTTTTACTGTTTTGGTCTGTAAATATCAATACATTTAAACTTTCCACATAGAATATGTATATACTATTCAATTTCTGTAATTGACTAACTAGTTAATATCTTGGTCACCTGAAATATTCATTACTTTTTATTCTTATTACATAGTGCAGTGTATGAGATGCATCCACATAGAATTAGCATGTATTAGGATTCATTATTTTATGAGTAACGATGACAGTGCCAAGTTAATTTTCAAAATGAGTAACAGTGACAAAATGAGCAACAGTCACTTCTTGGGACTAAATTTCTCAACCCGTAACAACTCCTCGCCCTAAAAGAAACGTCAAGGAACTTCAATGACTGCTTAATTACCGAAATGATTGGTATATCAATTTTCGGATCGATATTCATGCGAGTCCTCGACTTGTCCATCGGTAGTATATGGCACGAGTCGTATATCTCGAGGATGCCTTGCACGACCGTGTCAATTTGTTTGGACGTCTCCGTGGTCGCTCGTGACAGGAGAGTCTTCAACGGTCCGCACGCCTGCTCTTTCAGCATGCAGAACTTCTGCATGCTTGAAACCCAATACGACAATGCGCCGATACGTCTCTGCAACTCGACCATTTCGCATCAGCCGGCTTCGACACAGTTCAACAAGTTGGCTTCAGTTTACTATCGAAATGCGACACACACACACACACACACTCCTAGTACACTCCTAGTACTAACAATATCAGTTAAATTAATGCGCTGGCGAACGGAAGACCACGATTCTCCTAACCGACTTCTGTCTTACTTTTTTCACTCTCTTTGTTTCGTTAAAATCCAAAAACACTCAAAGTTAATTCCAAGCTCGCGATTACGCGAACAAAATCCCGTTGTTGACAAACACACCGTTCCCCGTTATCAGCGAGTTTTATCAGCAGCAGCTTCACCGTCAGTCTGATTATTGAAGATTACGTCAGATCCCGCGCGATGCGTAGTTCCGTATTATAGGTTAACCACGTGGAAACTGATAGAACGAGTTCGTCTCGAGCGTTTTGCGTCTCAACCGAGGAATATGGTGCGAGCCTGGTACATGGACAACAGCGATGCCGACCAACGACTGGAGCATCATCGGCAGCCCGCGGAGTTCGTGTCGCTGGAGGAGCTGTTCGGCAAAACAGGCGTGGAGTACTTTGAGGTTAGGAAAGTCGCCGATTCGTCGACGAATTTCTCGTAATTGCGCGCGTGCCAAAACTGCACGAGTTCCTCTCGACCTCGACGTCGTACCTCGCGTCTTGAAACGTCGCGGTTGTCGTCGACATTCGCGATTGACCTTGAGTGTTCGATAGCAAGTCGCGCAATTGCGCTCGAACTATTTTTTTCGCGCGAGTTCCGTTCTTTTTAGATGAACTTTCTGCACCGGTGCAGAGGCGTCCTCCTTGGTAAATGAAAATAGGAAAAAAGAACTATCGTGTAAATAAGGGAAAGTTTAAATTAATTACATTCCAATATTTAACTCATTTTTTTATACAAAATGAAGAGAATCATTATTTTATATAAAATAAAGATTCATTTTATAGAAAATTAATAGAATATTTAGAATATTTATTATATATATATTATTTATATTTAGAATATTTAGAATATTTATTATTATATTTATTATATTTATAATTAATAGAATATTTTTTCTAAAACTTCGTATCTTTGTTTCATATAAAATATTTAATTCTGTGCTGAGAACATAATTTTGAAAGTTTTGACTTTTTCGTTGATATTAAAATAATCATTTATATATATAAGTAATAATTTATATTTCAGATAGATCATCTAAATTACGAGAAGGATGTTACTTTAACAAAATTACGACAGGACCGTTCTTACACGTATGAAGACGAGATAACGTGCTCCAAAGAGTGCTTACAAAATTATGAGGAAAAGGTATGAGAGATATCATGTTCAATTAGACTCACTAATTATAGTTATTGCACATTTTTCATTTTTAATAACATAAATTTTCTTGTAATCACAAAAAAGGATCACATTAAATATATCCCGCAAATCTAAAATATTCCCATTACAGTTTTCTGTAAAATTTTAAATATATCCCGCAAATCTAAAATATTCCCATTACAGTTTTCTGTAAAATTTTAAATATATCCCGCAAATCTAAAATATTCCCATTACAGTTTTCTGTAAAATTTTAAATATATCCCGCAAATCTAAAATATTCCCATTACAGTTTTCTGTAAAATTTTACTCATTCATATTTCAGCTGAAAAACTTCTACACCGAGCACCTTCACACTGACGAGGAAATCCGTCTAGTTCTGGACGGATCGGGTTATTTCGACGTGCGGGATAAAGAGGATCAATGGATTCGGATCGAAGTGAAGGCCGGCGACTTGATAATTATACCGAGTGGAATCTACCACCGTTTTACTCTGGATTCTAACGTAAGATTTTAATGGCTCTCACGAACTTTTCTTTTGCGATCTTTAAAGTAGAAAAAACTCTCTAAAGATTTTTAAAAATATTTGGTTCCTTTTTTCTTGTTTAAAAATAACTATAAATGATTCATATTATATTCTTCTACAAATTATATTTGACATTTTTTGAAAAATGTGATTGTTTCCTTTTGTTGAAAAAATCAACACATTATTAAATTTAATAATTTAGAAATATTATAAATAATTTTACGAAATATGGATGTATAAGTGCACGCAATTCGTTCGTCATTCGTCTAGAATTACGTAAAGGCGAAAAGATATTTCGTGGGAGAGCCGGTTTGGCTGCCGTACAACAGACCGGCCGATGACATGGAGTGCCGGAAAATATATCTCGTACGACTTGAAAAGGGCTTCGAAGTGCCTCCCGTTTGAAATGAACTACATGCCAACACATCGGACTTCCGTGAAAGATATCGAGTCGAAGAAGTAAGTCCGTTGTGTGTGTAGAGATATTTAGAAAAAGATAACTATTCTCTATTTACAGCTTGGAAGTTACTCACGATTCAACTAGACACTCTTGACATGCTATTCTTCCATACGAATATTTTCATACGATTTTTGAATATTCATATATTCAGTTTTATATCATATATAAGGTAGCTGTAGCAAAATTTGAAGCAGCTGTATACACAAATTTTTGTAATGTATATTTGAATAAACCAGAGAAAAATGCTTTTACCGCAAATCCTTTGGAAGCCCTTGCATCTGTAACTTGTGATTTATTGTCAGAATTATGCCCGAAACTTGGATGGTTGTCCAACATAATGCTAAATTATTAATCGTTGAAAAATTAATTTGTATCTTTCACTTATCTGTGCTTTTCAATTCTTTTTATTTTATCATTGACGCTGAATATAATTACTTTTTCTCTCAGCAATTGTCTCTTTATAATGTCTCTTTACAATGTCTCTTTATAATTACATTTACATGTCTTCGCAATAAGTATTTTTTTAGCGTTAATGCTTACGTACAAATGAAAGAACTTAACTAATACGAATACTGAAAATTTCATCGATACTATGTACTAATTTTATCGAGAAAATTTCGAGACTGTGTAACAATTTTAATAGATTTATATACATTTTTCTTGGTTTTTCGTTCTTTTAGTATATCATATTCGATGAAGTAGCACTTTGTAACAATCAATGTGACGACAATCTTCAGCGTATCTCGATTTCACGTTCATGAGAAATTCGATGAACAAATTATTATGCGACAAATTATTATGCGACATTGCTATAAACGTTGCGTGTATTCACATCGTAAAATGAATCATCATTGTTATCAAATCGTAAAAAGATGTTTCATGTGTAACTGTGCTACACGTATTAAATATCGCAGTTAGTGTCTTAAAATTACAATTCGCTCAAAACTATACATTCAGGTCTCCGGCAAAGCGTAGTTTGCTTTTCATGCAAAACTAAACCGTCATATGCGCCTTATATAAACATTTTATACATTTCTCTCGCACCTTCATCGAACACTTTCATGAAAAGCTGTCGATGTTATAATAGAAATTGTACAAATTATGTGAAATTTATGCGAAATTTGATGTGAATTTTTCCTTTTCGCTTATTCGTTAGGAAGTGTGCGAATTTATCCTACAACACTTATTTTATACCTAAAAACATTTTAAACTCTCTTTTATCGTTAAAAACGTCTCTAAAAGTAGCTCATAGCCAATCAGAAGGCTTACAAGCCATTTCTACAGAGACGCTTTTAGCGATCAAAGAGAATATAAGTCAAAGTACACATTTTTTTTACATATTTGTCCCTTTTAGCTGATTTTTCATCTTTCTTCGCAAAATGCTACACTCAAAGTGCAGGGAAAGTGCGAGGAAATGTTGCTAAAACAAACTTTCATTTATACATTTATACATTACCGCGCTAAAAGTTTGCGCTAAACACCACGCCCGACGTGCTGTTTTTCTTCTGAGAATTCTCCTCCATCACTCCGAACTTCTTGTATTCACCCACTTTCTTCTCGAAGAAGTTAGTCTTGCCTTCCAAGGAAATGAAGTCCATGAACGAGAACGGATTCTCCGAGTTGTAAACCTAAACAATTTTTTTATCAGTTCAATATAATATAATATTAAAGATCGATTTTTCGAGATTAATTTGTAACGAGCCGTCCGTAATATAAAGATCGAACGAACCGCGGAACATTAAAACCAAGTATCCGAAACGACTCGTCACGAAAACAGAACCCGCGACAAACCGATGTAAACATCGCCGACCGACCGCAAATATCACAACACGATATCAGGTTAAAATTAGTATAAAAGACCGCGCGAAAAGCTCAGAAGAGAGCAGTCTTCCGAAGCACTCCGCTGAACAGAGCTAAGAGTCCGACAGCAGCAGCTCCTCGCGAACACCGCTGCCTAGAACACCGTCTTAGACCTTCCTCGATACCGCTCCGCCGATTCGTTGGATTCGTAGAGTCGATATCCGCGTAGACTTATTGGATTCGTAAAGTCTACATCCTTGATTACCGCTCCGTCGACTTATTGGATTCGTAAAGTCGACATTCCTCGATACCGCTCCGCGTAGACTTATTGGATTCGTAAAGTCGACGTTCCTCAATACCGCTCCGGCGACTTGCCGAATTCGCGGGCCGACAGCTGCGTCAACTTCGGCAAGTAACAGCGACATAGGCTATCGGACACGCGAAATCCACGTCATTGTTACTGCTCCACCGCATACAGAGCGTTGACATCCGCGAAGCCGCGCCGTCGCCCCGGAGAACCGATCTCCGCGGCACAGCGCTCGATCGCTCCGCAAAAACTCCGACGCATCCCGGCTCGCCGTCGCGTAACGTCATCGAAGCCGTATTATTCCTCGAGTAACGGCTCTCCTCGCGCGACCGAAATTAAAGATCCGAGCATCAACATCGCGCCGCAAGCGCGAGACAATCGACGCTTCATAATATCGCCCGCGCCCCGCGGCACGAGATCCGCCGCAGCGAACGTCAACATACTCGCCGCGAAACTCGACTGATAACATCAGAAGCGAGAAAAAAATGCTGAAAAAGATACATGTTCAAAATATTTATAATATTTATATAAAAAATATATATATATTAATATATATAAATATATATAAATATATATAAATTTATATATATAAATATATATAAATTTATATATATAAATATATATAAATTTATATATAAATATATATTTATAATATTTATAATATTTAAATATTTATATATATATTTGTATTGCGAAATATGCTGAAATAAAAGATTATGTCCATAAAATGATCTTTGGATGATCTTTTTATGATTTGAGCACGTTTTATTTTGTAATATCACGAAATCCTTTCTTCTGTTATAACAATCAATAAATATTTGTAAAATTAATGTGGCATGCAATCTTTTTTTAACTTACCTTTCCTCATAATTTTGTTACATTAATTTTACGAATATTTATTGATTGTAAGAATAAAAAGGAAGTTTTCGAAATATTTTATAAACATGCTTAATCGATCACTAGTGTCATTTCATGAACATAATCTTTTATCTTGATGTATTCTGCAAGAATTTCAGACATACTCATTTCTTATTTCTGACGATATTGATCAAGATGGCTGCAAAGAGGAGAGCCTTAAACTCCGTTTAAATACATCAAACACATTATAAGAAGTCTAAGTTTAAATTGCTATTAAAAAGTCAAAGTATATCAAAGTATATAATATTTTTCGAGTGTGAATATTTTTTAGTAAATTAAAGAAATTTGGAAATATTAACAGACGTTAATGAATAAAAATATATTACCTTTTCGAATCCTAAGGCAACGAACAATCTATCTGCGACGAATTCGATATAAGTACACATGAGCATGCAATTCATTCCTATTAGCTCTACCGGCAATGCCTGCGTCAAAAATTCTTTCTCAATCTCTACGGCATCCATAATAATTGCCTTGACGCGCTCGAATGAAGGTTTTTGTATGATGTGTTTGAACATCAAACACGCAAAATCACAATGCAATCCCTGGAAAATTAAACGAAATTAGCTATCTTTAATTATTATTAACTATTAAAATTTTATTAATTATATGAAGAAGTAAAGAATTAAACACAATAAAATATAAAAATAAAAGAAACTAAGATATAAAAATATAAATTATAATATACATTATATAATCTCTCAATTTTGTGTTCTTTATATTTCTTAGTTTCACATCTTCATCTTTAAATATGTGTTACTTGTTTTAAAATTATTTAATTTTTATACAATCAAACGCTATGTTAAAAATATTTTACTGATTTGTGTCAATAGAAATAAATAAATACAGAATGTTGGAGATAAAAAATGAAAACACAAAGTAGCCAAAGAACTACCGCGCTATACTGACTTCGTCTCGCGAGATGAGCTCGTTGCTGAATGTGAGACCCGGCATCACTCCTCGCTTCTTCAGCCAGAAGATAGCAGCAAAGCTGCCGCTGAAGAAGATACCCTCGACTGCAGCGAACGCGATCACGCGTTCCGGAAACGTCGCGCTCTCGTGATTGATCCAGTTCAGCGCCCAATTGGCTTTCTTCGCGACGCAGGGTAAGGTCTCGATCGCGTTGAACAGGAAATCTCTGCGAATGAAGATCGTACTTATTAGCATCCATCCACATAAATGATATACAAGTCTTAAGTTGATATGATATACATATTGCAGAAAGAAGTCAAACTTCATGAATATCGTTTTTTAAAGTGAGTCCTATAGTGAACGAGAATTTTAAGTTGATTTCTTTTTCAAATAACTTTATTCGGGCTTCTGATTCCACTGTGCTGTAGAATCCTAAATTGATGACGTCAGAAGTGAGAAAACCAGGATTGGAAAAATTTCACATTTTTTGGGTAAAATCCAGGCCAATAAAAACCGGCAGAAACTGGTCCTTTCTATTACAAATTATAAAATATGCTCACACATTCACCTTTAGTTTTTCAAAGGCAGAGCCACTTTTATAGAGGTGCTATGAATACCTGAAATGTTCTTCCGTACAAATATCTTTTTATTTGAAAATGAGATGCAAAAAATTCTTTTTTCGCTTCTGACCTCATCAATTCAGAGCCTTGGGAACTTATCGTCCGTTCGATAGTTTAACTCTGTTTCCAACATATAATTAGATGATTAAACGTCGCAACATTTTTACCTCCGTGTGTTTTGCAATGCACATTTTGTATGCAATGGAAGAATTTATTTTCCTATGATTCTCAGAAGATACATGTATCCTATCGGATACGTCATGAAATTCATCGAAGATGTTGCAACATTCAATTATCTGACTGTACACTTTACATAACGCGATATTGTCGTACTCACTTCTGCTTTGGATCGGAGATGTAGGTCTCGATGAGCAAAGAATACATTTCCGAATGGATATTCTCTATGGCGATCTGGAAGCCATAGAAACAACGCGCCTCTGAGATTTTCACTTCTTGACAGAATCTCTCGATTAGATTCTCGTTGACAATGCCGTCGGAAGCGGCGAAGAACGCCAGCACGTGGGATATAAAGTATCTCTCGTCAGAATTCAGTTTCTCCTCCCACTCCTTTTTATCTAACTGTAAACATTAAGAAAGATACATCAGATATACGAATGTGATCTGAAAGTGGAGAAATTCATAAATTATCTTTGAAATAGCAAATGCAACTGAAAACTTTAGTCATAAAACTTTTCACTCAATTAATCCAGAAACTCACTTTATGGAGAGGTACTTCTTCTATGGTCCAAAAGGAGGCGACGGCTCTCTTGTACATTTCCCAGATGTCAGGATACTGTATAGGGAAGATTACAAAGCGATTTGGTTCTTCTTGGAGCAATGGTTCCAGTTCTGGGTTGAATTCCTCCTTCAGCTGCACCTTTCGCACAGCCTTTGTCTTGGGAAGCTGCAAATGATGTAATTTATTTTATTAAATTAACTATATTATAAATCTAATATCACCTAGTCTTATATATTAATAGTCTTTTATTAGCTTTATACTTGTAGATATTTAACTTATTTCTTATATCATGCAAAGATATGTAAAAGTATATTAATACAATTTTAGTTATCTTAATTTAGTCAAAAAATATATATAATAGACACATCTCGTGATAAAAAGTAAAATGTACCAAGGAGAAATTATGCTTACTCCAGTTTTCAATCCATGATCCTGAGATATTGTCGGTGATATGCATGATTTCTTTGGTGATGTCTGGAAAGAAACACTTGATCAATATAGAATATAAATATAACATTCCCCATTATTTTTCTACATGTGCAAAATGAGTAGAGTTGTATTTAAAGAACAGTAAATTTCGACTATTATATGGCAACTATTATGTAGCAGTTCTTCATCCATTTATCCTACCACTAATACTGCAAGAAGCTAAATTATGCTGTGACATCGCCAGAAGATAACATCACACGCAGTTCAGTAAACACACTATTGTTATAGTATTATAGTTGAAGCATCGTCGCAAATTTTTATCTTAGTGTCATGCAGATTGAATCGCGCAACGGTCTCTCTCGCAAAGTATCCCTCTCATGGCCACGTTGCATCACCCAACTCGAGGAAATATTTCATGATGTTCATAACAGTGCGAGTAACGCGTCGCGGGACGTGTTGCATAATCGTGTGCAACGAGCAACGGATGCCCATTTCCGCGAAGATATCGTTTCGGCACGTGAGACTTCACGGTCCCGTCGATAAGTCATTTCGCATGCCGACACGCGTATGCTGCTAAAAATATTTTAACCTACAAGAATGGTACAAGAAACCCTGGTGGACACTCGGCGGTACTGCACGGCCGGCCTGACAGTTGAATTCGCGCGGTGCTATTCGCGAGGAGATTGTCTACCTTTTCACCGTTCATCCCAAGTCACTGACATCGAGTGCGGAATCGCGAGACGTTATTAATGACATTCTGGGTTGTTCTGAGCGGCGAGCACTGGCCATCCCGAGCCTCGTGTTGGGCGCGCGCGCGCGCACACACACACGGATACGAGTGTGGCGGTCGTGTGTGTCGTGCAATCGCTGAAAGCAAACATAATGCATTCGACACGCAGAATTAAGCGATTTCGCGTGACGTATAAATAATTTCGCGCTCCAAACACATCTCTTTCGCGACTATACGTGGTGCGCGCGTTCAACCGCACGTTTATTCAAGCGCGCAAGTGACACGTGTCCGAACATAACCAGGAACATCGAGTGCGATCCGAGTGAAATCATGAATGAGTCATATACAAAATCGCAAATGCAACTGAAGCGCGAGATCGTAATTGGTTCATGTTACGTGAAAAATCGCTCGCCTCGGATTGTCAAAGAGGCAAAGGGCGATTACACAGCTTAAATCTAATCGAGGGTCGCGTTTGAATAATCGATAGTCTCTTCAGTTGCCCCGATAAGGGCCGATTGTTCCAACTTTTTAGTAAGCTGCCTGACAGTTAAATCATGTCTTGTGTTTTCGGTTTTTCTTCGAATTGGACAAAGATAGACATATGATTTGATTGTCAGGTAGCTTACCAAGAGGTTGGAACAATCGGTCCTAAGCTACGGATAATGACGGTGGTGGTAATTTATGAAACATCTGGAGCAGATACTGAGAGAGAGAAAGGCCTTCTAAACTCTAAGAAATTGTTTCATATTACTTTTATTTATTAAAAAATATTCTTTTGATTTTTGCATAAAAAATGACAGCCATTTAAAAAAAATGAGATTAATGAGTTATTTTGTAAAGAAAATTAAGTAGTTATTTTATAAATAATTCGGAATATGCAAATTCTTATTATTTTGTAAAAATACAAATCATTATCTCTTTTTATAAAATAATTTATTAATCCCTTTTCTTTGAAAAATATAAATAAACTTATAATCATTTCTCTATAAAAAATAGAAAATATTTTCTAATAAAAAAAAATAGGATATATAGACACATTTTTGGAGTTTGAAAATTCAACATATATTTTATAAAATAATTCATTAATTCCTGCTCTTTGGAAAATATAAACAGGCATATTATTACTTTTCTATAAAAAATCAAAATAATATTTTACAACTATGAAAAATCAAAATAATATTTTACAACTATGAAACATTGAAAAAAATGACAATACACTCTTGTAAGTATTAAAGAATTTTACATGAAATAAAAATGCTCTTTGGTTCAGATGAATAATATAGAGTTCTGTGTAGAATGGAAGGAAAAGCACACGCCCTAAGCATACAAAGATACACAAACACATATCTATACCTTACACACATGGCACATATCACATATACACACACATAAATTACAGAATAAATCTTATTTACACGCATCGTGTAATCGCTTATACACATTGTGTACGTACGTATATGTATTAAAATTAAAAGCTACAAATACAAAAGGAACACTTTCCGCGTAACAGCGCGCAAAAAAGCTGCTGATTCAGAGTCGGTCGCGAAATACACTCGAAAGAAAAGCCAGCTAAAAAAAAAGCCTGAAAAAAAACTTTCGATTATGTACATATAATCTGTACGTTATTTACTACAAACAACGAGCAACCGTCGTTCATCCGCTCATTTACACAGATGTACAGAAGAGGAAAAGAAAAACAACTGAGGCATGACAACGCAGTCGCGAGGTAAAGACAGCTCGAGCAAATTTTCTGGTACAAACTCACTAAGGACACGTCCTCGAGGTGTTTGCGGATGTTCTCCTTGGTGGACTCCTGCAGCGGCATGGTCACGATTCAGCAGAGATTCGTCGAGATTCTGTCGGACAATATACGCGTACGTCGCAGACGAATCGTGTGAAGAAGCGAGCGAGGCGGGAACTGACTCACAGTTCACGGGACGAAACGCAATTAACGTTCCGAGAGGCACCCGATTGGCCCTCCCGGCCGGCGTTTGGCGCCCAAACATGGCGCGTCAATTAGCTGGCGGCTGCGTTGGCGCCAAAAATCCGGCGATTCACGATCGCGACGGTGAGCGCGGCAAGTCTCGCGCGAGAATATTCGCTGAGGAGTTTTCGCGACGACGGAAAGCCACACGTCGACGATTCGACGCGATCGCTCGCTGCTGTGACGCTCAACGATCTCGGCGGTTTCCCGCGCGTTCCGTGAGCTGCGCAGTGCGCGATCAGCAGGTCTGTTGGCGTGTTTCCACTTTTACACCTTTTAATAGCGAATTCGGTTACTTGCACTAGTGTGCACTGAGTGCGCACTAAGGCTTGTCCATAGTATGTTATTATATTTAAAAATTGTCTTAAATAATTCTCAAATAAATTCTCAAATATTTTTAACCAT
>NW_022639614.1:391723-391911 GCF_010583005.1 Odontomachus brunneus | reverse complement strand
AAATATTTTTAAATATGTATTTAAGACACGATCTTAAATATAAGAATGTACTGTAAACAAGCCTTAATGCGCACTCAGTGCGCACTAGTGCAAGTTACCGAATTCGCTATAAGAGTGAAATTACATCTCTCTCTCTCTCTCTCTCTCTCTCTCTCTCTCTCTCTCTCTCTCTCTCTCTCTCTCTCTCT
>NW_022639614.1:387937-391213 GCF_010583005.1 Odontomachus brunneus | reverse complement strand
CTCTCTCTCTCTCTCTCTCTCTCTCTCTCTCTCTCTCTCTCTCTCTCTCAATAGATGGCTTTGGGCGTCGTTTAAAGACCTATTGCCCTTAAGGCCAAATCACACTAACGATTGGCGATAGATGATTGACGATTGAAGATTAGAACTTGACCAAAGACTTGTTTCAGATTGGAACAAAGCAAGCCAAAGCTGAAGCTTGTTGATTCGTTAAAACCTAATCTTTAATTGTCAATCGTCAATCGTCAATCGCTAGTATGATTTGGCCTTTACGCCAATATTGTAGTGAAATTACATGCAGCAGTGTTCGAAAATATCGATACGATTATTAATACGTATCGGTATGCCTCTGGCATCGATACGTATCGATATGCTTTTTTCTATTATTTAATAGCAATGTTCGATTGGCTCTGGGTTAATCCACTCTGGGTTATTCAGCCTACGTTTATAGGCCGAACAAGTACTTATAAGCTTTATGATTGGCTAGTAGAAACTTATGACGTCATTAATCGCTCTCGGAGCGATTAATCCAGGGCCAGTCGAACACGCTATGAGACTGAATTGAAAATTGGTCAATCAGAGCAAAGTTCACCAAACTTGAGCTTAGTGAATTTTGCTCTGATTGGCTAAATTTCAATTCAATCTCAATCTATAGTCTGTGGGTCGATTGTATATTTCAAAACGAAATGAAATTGACAAAAGTGAGCAAATTTACTAGAATATTTGTAACTTCATTAGTCAATGTCTAGTGAATTTTCTCACTTTTGTAATTTTCACTCCGTTTCGAGATACACAGGGTACTTTCCAATTGTTTAACACATCTTGACACATATGTACACAGAAATGTACAAAGTGTAACGTTATCCACGATTCAATTGGAACAAAGTGTGTACTAATGTGTATGTATGTCGGGTAGGGTTAGGATTATTTTTCTACTGTGCTTATATTTTGGTATTTTTTAATAATAAATAATAAAATCTAAATAATAAAAAAGATATTATCCACTTCACGTCGCAAATGCCAGTCTCTTTTCAAGCCGCTATGCTTATTAACTTTAATTGTCACTAGAAAACACTAGTTTATACAGCTGACTAGTAGCCCTCGAGCTGAGTATGGATGTGTAGTGTTGCGTCGACGATTACGACAATTGGAATGCAACTCGTGTCGCCGTGTGTATGAAAGTGTCTAAGGATATTGCGATTGGAAAGCTCCCCCTGATACGGGCTTAACGGGCAATAGGTGCAAAAGTGCAAGCAACGAAGAAAAATAATGGAATGTTGAACACGCATGCGAGATAATTTCGTCAAGGTAGTACGTAGGACGAGTAAAATGAGCTGCCATTACTTTGAGCCCTATTATATAAATATGGGTCTGTTTTCTATTGCTGAACTGACTGCACTAGTTTTCTCTCATCTTTCTTCCACCAAGTTTTATTTGTATACCTGTCTCTTTTTAAGTTCTGAAAGTGTACACTAGTTCAGCAATAGAAAACAGAGGGTTGGGTTTTTCGAGTATTTTCTAGGGTTTTTTACATTATACTATAAAATATGTATAATACGTATAATATGTATAATACGTATAATACGTATAAAAGCGCATAAAAGTGTAATATTTAGGGTTGCTTGCTGGATGGAAATATTCTATTCTGATTGGTCCGTCTTCAGAAATGCACCAATCAGAACAGAGTATTTCCATCCAGCAAGCAATCCAGCATGAAAACAAGCGTGTGTCGCTGGCTTTACTTAAATAAACCAATCATAATAAATAAATCTTAGTTTTTTTTGCCTTGATTGGCCAATTAAAAGAGAGTTTAAAATATGGAACTTAAAATAATAGTAATGACGCTAGCAAATCCCCTATAAAGTCTGCATTCTGATATTCATTGCAAATACTGAAAATCTATAGTATACGTGACATAAACTATAGATTTTCAATACTGGCTGTGAATACCGGAAGAGATGGCGTCACAGAAAGTATAATATGTATAAAACTAAATTATATTGTATAATACAGTATATAATACAATGTATAATATCTCAGTATAATACGTGCCCAAATCTGGTGCGCACTAGTGCAAGCTACCGAATTCACTATAACTTATTGCACCAATGTGGCAGCTGAAAAGAACAAACCACAACTTTCTATCATATTGGCTGCGTTCGTTTTGGCGTTTATAGCGTGTGTAAGCATCATTTGTCTTTGTTTAGTGTTTGATAATGAAATGATGCTCAGAGCATCAAAGCCAAAAAGTTGTAAGCGCCAAAACGAACGCAGCCATTATGCGCGATTAAGGCCATCACATACAAAATTCCGTAAGAACTTAAAACGTAAGTGTAAAGAAATCGACCAATCCCAATCGAGCACTCGGCTCTTCGTAACCCCTCCATTATTACGAAGAGCCGAATACTCGATTGGGATTGGTCGATTTCCTTACGCTTACGATTTAAGTTCTTACGGAATTTTGTGTGTGATGGCCTTTACGGAGTCATATTATCAGTGAATTCTTATCGTTATAGAAAGACGATCGTACTGTTAGAAACATTCGCAGGTAATAGTACAGCCGGTTATTAGATGGCGCCGGTGTTCCCGTGGCACAGAATATATAAGGTGTATTAAAAAGAAATCCATTATTTTTTCAATAGATGGCTTTAGTAATGTGTATCTCGCATTGTATAAGTGCGATCGGTTTACGCTAGATGGCGTTAGAAAGATAAGATTTCGTACTAAAAAAACTTCTCAGACAGTTTTGTGATTGTTTGACTCAGTATTGTTTGAGCGCGCGTCAAAGATGGACACCAGTAAAGAGAAAATACGCGATATTCTACAGTTTTTCTTCGATAAAGGCGAAAACGCAAGCCAGGCGGCTGAAAATGTGAATAGTGTTTATGGTCCTGATACTGTAACAGCCAATCACGCGCAATTTTGGTTTCGTCGATTCCGTTCCGGTAATTTTGATGTCAAAGATGCACCACGCTCTGGAAGGCCAATTGTCGAAAATGTCGATAAAATAATGGAAATCGTCGAGTCCGACCGTTATGTAAGCACTGTTTCGATTGCCCAGGAGCTAAACATTGCACAAAAAACCGTTTGGAACCACTTGAATAAGGCTGGATACAAAAAGAAGCTCGATGTATGGGTGCCACACGAGTTAACGCAAAAAAACCTCATGGACCGAATTTCCATCTGCGAATCGCTGCTGAATCGCAACAAAATCGACCCATTTCTGCAGCGGATGGTGATTGGAGATGAAAAGTGGGTCACTTACGACAACGTCAACGT
>NW_022639614.1:364041-387927 GCF_010583005.1 Odontomachus brunneus | reverse complement strand
TAAGGCTGGATACAAAAAGAAGCTCGATGTATGGGTGCCACACGAGTTAACGCAAAAAAACCTCATGGACCGAATTTCCATCTGCGAATCGCTGCTGAATCGCAACAAAATCGACCCATTTCTGCAGCGGATGGTGACTGGTGATGAAAAGTGGGTCACTTACGACGACGTCAAGCGAAAACGGTCGTGATCGAAACGCGGTGAGCCGGCGCAAACGGTGGCCAAGCCAGGATTGACGGTCAGGAAGGCTTTGCTGTGTGTTTGGTGGGATTGGCAGGGAATCATCCACTATGAGTTGCTCCCCTACGGCCAAACTCTTAATTCGAACCTGTACTGTCAACAATTGGACCGTCTGAAGGAATCAATCGCTCAGAAGCGACCAGCTTTGGCCAATAGAAGAGGAATTGTGTTTCATCAGGACAACGCCAGGCCACACACATCGATAGTGACTCGCCAGAAGCTCCGGGAGTTTGGTTGGGAGGTTCTTATGCATCCACCTTATAGTCCGGACCTGGCACCAAGTGATTACCACCTGTTCTTGTCTATGGCGAATGATTTTGCTGGTGAAAAATTCGCCTCAAGAGAAGCTTGTGAAAATCGACTGTCCCAGTTTTTTGCCAATAAGGACAAGGGTTTCTATGAGAGAGGCATAGTGGAATTACCTTCAAAATGGCAACAAGTTATCGAACAAAACGGTGCATATTTGACCTAGATCGGATCATTCTAATTATGCTAAATAAAGCCTTCATTTCATGCAAAAATAATGGATTTCTTTTTACTACATCTTATATTTTATAGCGTTTGTTATCAATTTGTGTAGATATCTGTATTTTTCTGAAATAAAAAAAATATGTATTTACTGCCAAATTGTCCTCATTGATAACATAATATAAATATTCTTTTCCCAAATTAAAAAATATGTATTCTAGACCGAATTTTAGCAAAATTTCGTTTTCTACATTCAATAGAAAATCAAATTCCAGAACTGGAAGTTACTTCTTAAAAGTAGAGTTCTAAATAAATAGAGAAGCAACATTATAAGGAAAATTGTTTGATTAGCTAATTAAATCATGTGATTCAGCTCATGATATTGTTTCTTATCATGGTGAACGAATAAAGGTTAATGATATAATTATCATTGATAGTAGAACATAGAGGTAACATCAACTGCAGCTTGATGTAGTTAGTTATAAGCAAGCAGCTATTGATTATGACAAGTGCTTTTACTTATGTAAATTTTTATTCCGCCCTAATCTATCTTGACTTCTGTCTTCACATATCTTCTTTCAGTATAGTTAGAGACTAGATCCCATTGGCTAGGTCTCCCTGATAAAAAAAAAGTTGATAGAGAACGATAGAATTTCTATCAATTTTTTTATTGTTTTCTATAAGCTCTATCGTTCGTAAATATCAGCATTCGCGAGTATCAGATATAAATCCTATCGTATTTTATCTAGTTCTATTTGTATTATACAGGAAACTGACAATAGAAATTCTATCACTACCTATCGTATTCTATTGTATACGATAGAATACTATTCACATTTGTGAATTCACGAACCAAAATCCATATTCAAATCGATAAAATTTTATTCTATTGTTCTCTATAAACTTTTTTATCAGGGCTGTCGAATATAAAAAACAAAATGACTGCAATATATTGCACCTATCCATTTTTAATGTTACTTTTCTATCTATTTAGGACTCTACTTAGAAGTAATTTGTTGTCATTGCTTGTTAATAGCGTTACTCATTCTATTACTCATAAAGAGCTTCTTATGATTTGTTGCCACTCATTCCCTATAGATTCTTCTACTAGGATGTAACCAAAGGATGTGACCAATTGCTGTTATTCATGAAAAAAAATATTTCATTATATTAGTCATTGAAGAAAAAACAATGGAAAAAACGTTATTTCCCAACTCTATGAAATATTAATGGGCTTTAGTAGTATATTATATTATTTCTTCTATAAACACAAAAAAAATTATTTGAAATTTGACACGCCGGAATCCCGGAAAGAAAATTATATGTGCAAAAATTATGATACTTCTTATGCCTCCTCACAATGAAAGAAAAGTACGTTCAGGAGGCTGCTGCAATTAAACCATATTTATTTGAATAATTATTAGAATAGTAAATGTAGATACAATAGAGAACGTTTTTAGCAGGCCAATTATCCAGCAACGTATCACGAACTATAACATTATCTCTTTTTCTCTGGAACTCATGCACTTTTCAAGGTATACGCGCATCGAGCAAATATGTAAAAGGTTCGATAACAATAAAAAGATTCAATGATGATAATAATATCAGTAATTCAATGAAATAATAACGACCTCATGGCGAATGCGTAACAGCATCACCGTTAAAACAATTAAAAATATGATGACACACTGTACAAAGATAAATCACATTCCTATAAATTCGGAAACTGTTAAAATTTCTTTTTTGCCCTTTCTCTCTCTCTCTCTTTCTTTTCTTTCTTCTTTACACATACATGGCATCGTAACATCGTTTAACGATCTAAAACAACGAAAATCCTAATAATTTGCGTATAACTTGATATTGCATTTACGGCTCTTTGTATCCGGTTCTGTTTGTTGTACATGTGATACGTGTGTTGTGTATGTATGTGTATGTTTGTGTGTTTGTACACGTGTTTTCTGCATGTAGGGTAAATGATTATTCTTCTTATTACGTATGTGTGGACGTTAATATGTTTCTCGTCCGTTTGCGTATGCGTCTGACAACTGTGTGCTGTTGCTGTTTTTTAAATAGCATCGATATCGAAGTCATCGTCGGAGTCATCGTTGGTAGCGGCGGGCTTTTGCACAGGCGGTGGCTGTTGCTGCTGTTTCAGAGATTGCTGTTTGGCTCTATCATCATACTCAATCTGGAAAAAAACAGATAACGTTGTAACAGGCATATGTTGATCTTACACAATAATATATATGTATGTGTGATGTGTGAAATGTAGAGTCTATCTTTTATTGTTGAACTGGCTGTACTAGTTCTCTCTCATCTTTCTTTCATCAAGTTTTATTTATATATCTGTCTCTTTTTAAGTTCCAAAAGTGTACACTAATTCAGTAATAGAAAACCGACTTTAGACAAATAAACAGAAGATTGGGTAGTAACGACATAGTAACATAGTTATTCTCCTCCATTAATAACGGTAATAGAACTAATTATTAGCGCAACAATAACTTTATATATAATCTTTGCTTTTCTCACAACTTTATATATATAGAATGCATTTACATGGGATTGGAGGTGGCGAATTTAAAAATAGAAAGAGAAATTCTAGAATTTGGCGAAACGAAGTATAGAAAATTGTAATAATCTATTACTTCTTGAATATGACGATAACGAATATGTAAAGAGTTATTTTTCATAATAACAGTAATGGTAACAAATTATTTTTAAAATGTAACTTCCCATTGAAAGTGATCAGAAATAACAGGTAAAAGTAAGATTATTTCTGCAAGATGAAGTTACGTGAAACAGTAACAAATGACTTTGAGAAAAGCAACTTTGGGTGTCCAGAAAACACAACGGTTGTGTCTACTGTTATTGAGACATTTTTTTAGACTTATCATAGATCTAAAAGTATTCCTCAACAATCATACTCAACGTTTGCACAAGCATCGCGTTTTCTGAACGCATCCTTTCCCAGTCCTGTGGAATAGCGCTTGTTTATACTTTGTTTGATGCACACACCAAATAGCAACTTTTTACTAAATTACCTCAATTTCTCGGCAACGTATGCAAACGATGGCACACTGAGCTGCGCAATCATTCTCGACATGCGCGTCGAGAAGACGCAATTTAACGTACTATTTACATGTATTGTCGAAATAAAGATAATGTTAAGTGTAAAATAACCAGCTGGTATGAGTATTACACGGTATATATAGGCAAGATTATAGGGCTAATATTTCTAAGTAAGCCTAATCTCATCCGACCAGACACTCACTTCCAAATCAGACTCAGACTCAGACTCCTCCTCCTCGGCGACCTTTAACCACGTCAGGAACGGCACGGCTCTATCGTGAATCTCTTGGGACAGGTCCTTCAAGACGTACTTCTTGCTGACTTTGCTCGACCATTCGTCGAACGCCTTCTCCTCTAGAATATCGGCATCGTAGAACAACTGCAGGTAGAAAAGCAATTATGAATGGCTTTGTATCTGAACGTCTCTAGTACAATCAAAGATAAAGGTCCTTATTTCATAACCTCTCTTTTATCGATAAAAGTTTATTTAATAATAATAATGCTTACTTTTTACTATAAGTCATCAGCATTGAATAATAACTAGTTAATCAGTCAAGTTAAAAAGTTAATAATTTCTAACTTAATTTAGTTGATTTTAAACGAATCAATTTTTTGTTATTTAAACTAGTTATTTAAAATATACATTAACTTATTAATTTTTTTATACAAGTTAAAATAATTCTCTCACCAATGCTTAAATCATCGCGAGCTACTAACAATGTAGAATAAAAAAAAAAGAAATAATGACAATTTCTTTTGTTTTTCTAAGCGCCAATATTTTTTCTTACAAATAATGCAAGACAATCGATATTTTTTTTTTAAATAAAAGATCTTTTCTTAATAATAATTCACAAATTTAATCTTTTAACGTAAATTAAGTTAATAATTTAAGGGCTATTAACTTTAAACTTAATATAGTTTAAAAAAATATTAGCTTATTTACTTCTGGAAGCCATCAGTATGATAAAGTTGATGTGTCAACTTAGTCAATGTCAAGACAATTGGTATGTTCTTTTCAGCTGCACTGCTGAACTGATGCAATAAGTTAAAGTGAGACAAGTATATCTTTTCTCATTCTAACTTATTGCACCAATTCAGTAGTGCAGCTGAAAAGAACAGATTCAATATTAAAAGGTACCTCTAAATGTGGCTTATAAGCTGATTGATTTTCAGTCATTTATGCCCATTTCTAATCGCATTTGTCAATTTTAATCGAAGAATAATACGATGGATTAATTCCGTTGGAATAACCAGCCAGTTAAGTTAACCAAAGTTGATAAAAACGGGCATTAGAGACACTTTTATCGATAAGAGAGAGAATAAGAGCTGAAATATACAGGTTTAAATAAAATGTAAGCTATTTCGTGTCTATTCTATTTATGTAGCGCCATTCCTCGCTTGGCTTCCAAAACTTGGAAGTTCCCCGTAATGGAAAGGTCAAAGGTCATTACATATTAATACAGTAGGTCGCAAAACGGTTTAGACATAATAAACTCCAGAGCGTAGCTAATGGTCTAATAAGAGAATAAATTATCCAAAAATAAATTCTCTCATTGGAATATTGACCACGCTTCGTAGTTCATTTAGTCTAAATTGTTTTGCGACGCACACTATTGCATACGCATCATGGAAATTTCAACGAAAAACACGTGTCCAAACCGTCGTGTAAACTTTGGGAGTGCACTCCCGAAAATGACTGTCGCAAGTGCTCACCTTGAAAATCCCAGGCACCTTCGGCATCAAGACGTCTTTGTGGAGTGCGATGACTTGCTCGATGCCACGTATCAGATACCTCTGCGCCTTGATGTCGTTAAGAGTGAAACGCAACAGCAACACGCGATACTTCTTCGCCTGGGCGGCGATCGACTGATCGAACAGCAGTTCTGCAAGAATCAACGGCGCCTTGGTCTTGATCTCCAGTCTCTCCGCCTCGGCAACTAATTCCTTATGGTTGTCGAGCTGACCAGCGTCGCGGCGTGACTTAACCAACTTGTAAAACATGTCCATGCGCTCCTTCTCGCTCTTCTCGAGATCATCGCTCATGGTCATGCTCTTCGCACCATCTGTCAGGTCCTGACGACGGGCGCGTACCGCCGCATCCGAAACGTCCGTCGCCCACTTTTCATTGTCCTCCTCGTCGTTCGCCAGATTTCGCGGGGGTGGCTCCGCTATCATCAAGTCCGCGGCGTTGTCGTGTACGCTTTCCGGGGAGCCAGACCGGTTGCCGTTGGTGGTGGCGGCGGTGGCGGTGGTCGGCGTCGTTGGTGTCGTCGGAGAGGCGACGGTGACGTTGTTGGTTGTTGCGGCGGCGGCGTCGGCGCCGTTTGCTGCGCGCTTCGACCGCTTGCCGCGTTTACCCTCCGTTAGCGAGCTGCCCTGCACCGCCGGATTCAAGCTTGGCGGGTTCTTGAGGATGTATGTGTTGAGCTTGTGGTTACTCTCAAGGAGGCCATGATGGCCGCAGGCCTTGCATACCTGCGAGATCGTGCCTTTCTTGGAGCTAACTATCAAATCGGTCTCCGGATTGTCGCACGCCGGGCACAGCACGTATCTGCGGATGAATCCGTCGAGCAGGTCCTGCAACTTCGTGGCGTCGTGCGAGCCGTTCACGATGTAACGCTCGTTCTTGAAGTCAAACTGGGTCTGGGCGCCCAGCTCGCAGCCGAAGTACTTGGTGGGATACGTGGGTGGCCGGCCAATCGCCTTCGCCACGTCCACCATGTTGACGATCACGGTCTTGATGCCGTTGCCTTTGCCTTCTACCTTGGCCTGGATGCGAGGCATCTTGTAGCGATAGAAGGCATCGCTGATGTTGCGGTTGACGTTGACGCTCCCCATGATGACGGCTTCCGCTTCTTGCTCCTGACTGGCTTAGCGATCCTTCCGGATAACAGCAATATCTCACGCGACGTCGTTGTGAAGAGGTTTTCAACAAAAGGCGACGGGAGGATTGGGCCTCACTTTCCTTCCTTCCTTCCTTCCTTCTTTCTTTCTCTCGAGCAGCTCTTTCAACGTGATGCTCCTGATTTATGCGATTTCTTTCCTCCCCTCCTCCTTCTCTCCTTCAGGTGGGTAACGTCTTCGTCCTCGTTCTCCTAGATCTCCTTCCCACGTTCCTCAGCGGCAGTTTGACAGCTGCGTGGCGACGTGGCCAGGCGACGTGGGCGGCTACCCGCTGGTAGCTGTATGTGACGTGTCGAGTCAGGGTGCTTCTTCTCGTTATCCGCGGTAAGGCTTGCCGCACTACCTGCTGACGCCAGTCACGTTTCTCTGAATGGCTGTAGCTTCCGATGCCTATTACTGAAAGAAACAAGATTGTCGTTTTTAGTAGCGTAACGACAGAAGAGTACTCCGTGAGTATTCGACCCCAAAAGTCGCAGGACTCGCGAAATTTTCAGAAAGATTCACAACCTACATAAAATATACAAGATATAGACTATCTCTCGCTTACAATCTACGTAGCGCTGTTCTTTGTGAAAATTTCACTTTTCTTTAACGAAAATGTTCTTTAACGAAGAAGTTATTATCAGGGATAGATTTCAACACATGGTTCCTTTTGTTCATGTAGACAGCAAACTATGTAGAATATTGTAAATTATATTAAAATATGTCAAAGAGAATAATTAAATTATTTACAGTTATTTTGTGAATTCCAACTTGTTTAAAACACAAACTTTATAAATTTACATCAAGATAACAATATAAACTCTTCTTAATTAATTTTTTAGCAAGCCATACTGTTTAAACAATAGCCATAAATTAATATCTACATAAATAACAGATGCAATATCATATATAGTTGTCTATACGCAGACAAAAAATATCGTAATTTATGCATAACCCTGTTATATTTATGACTTTTCAATTTCTAACATAACATCCTTTTATTTAAGCGACATGTTAAAATTCTATAATTCCAAAGCAAAATTTACTTGAAATTAAAGAGAATAATTTTATTATCCATTTGGTCGCTCAGAGCTTAGTTCGCGAAAAGCTCCGTTTTTTCGATCACTTCTATCGTTAAAATCGTTAAATAAAGAACTAGTGCTATGTAAATAGCATTCTTCCCATATAACACTGGTCAAATTTTACGGAATGAGATCTAAATTACAATCTTTAATTAAAAAATTCCCTTGTCTATTTCATGGCTCGAAAAGGCTGGACGTGTCGACATTGCTGCCGAGGAAAATTCGGCTTCAGATTGATCGCGACCGATCGACGTGACGCGCACCTGGAAAATTTTGAAGTCCTGTGTTTCGGCAGGACCAGGTGATTCAGAAATCGTTGGGTGGTATCTTGATGCAGGTGTTGCCTCCTCGGTTTGGTGGGCGGAGGGGAGTAGTCCTCAATGATCATACACGCTGCCTGTCCGTCGCTCGTGGCTCTAAGAAGAAAGCCTGGATGGTACCAGGTTGCCGGCGTCAACTCACTGGCTACGCGCAACAACAAACGACTGCACGGATCGTGGGTGATGGTGTTGCCGTTTGCCAGTGCCTCGGATAATAATGTCCTACTGCCGCCGCCTTTGCTATACGCCGATCCTTTCCCTCTGGATGATACCCTGGATGTTTCTGCAAAGCAAAACGGACCGGTTTCAGACGACCACTCTCTACTAATTTTTTCTCTCTTTCTTTTTCGCTTGCTTCCTACAAATACGATCTTTCTATTAATATCTCACGAATTATTTACCTAACATTTTGTGAGTATTAGTGTTTTGTATAAAATATTCATACTTATACTTAATGTTACACTTATACTTAGATATTAATACTTAACACTATCAATATTTTATAAAATGTTGACACAGTATGTGCGTGATGATGATGAAAACGTTGAGACGAGTTTGTTGAGAAATAACCACCGTGAATATTTTTCGTGCACAGCTCGAATACATTTTGCAATCCAAATTGCATGCCAGAATAAAGCGTCTCCGCTTTGCAACCGTCCCGCTTTAATGCTTCCATCAATAAGGGAGTTATTTGCGGTTCTCGACCCGATATTTCCGTCCTATTTATTAGGTTACGAACATCCGTGCAATTTTAATCGCTGTAAATTGATCCTCGCCGGAGTAACATGATATCGGAATATCGAGGGATTTTCATGACACGCAAGCAGACGTTCCCTCTTTCTCTTCCCGTAGTCACGTATCCTCCATGTTATTGGTTTGCGTTTTAGTAATTTTATTTCTAGTATTCGAGTTTCTCTCGCGAGAGTATCGGAGCATTTAACGTGAAAGAGTTAGAGAGGAGAGAAGAGAAAAGAAAAAAAGGTTAAGAGAAGAAAGGAGACGAGAAGAGAGGAGAAGAGAAAAGAAGAGAATAGAAGAGAAGAAAAGAAAGGAGAGGAGAAGATAAGAAGAGAGAGAGGAGAAGAGAGGAAAAGAGAAAAGAGGAGAAGAAAGGGAAAGAGAAGAGTCTGAAGCCTTCAATTTTGACGAGACTCAACAGTTCCTAATTTCGTAGCAATTACCCTCACGGAGGAAATCATCCGGTCGCGAGTCGCGCAACTCTTTCGCGTATTGAATAATACGTTTCTTTTTTCCTTTTATATTCCTTCTGTTGTTCACGCGGCCGCGACTATCTTGTCGATCGTCTCTCGCTCTGACCTCGCACTTATCATCGTCATCGTCACTTTATAGGCTGTCGCGACACAACGAGCCAATCACTGGGGCGTGTGTGTTCCGGATAGCGGAAGCAACAAGACTACCACGACGACGACGGCGACGACGGCAGCAAGAAGATATCCTATTCGGAGCGGATTGCTCCCTCAGTGCAATTTCGATCCGGCGCGGGCGGAGTGCGGCAACATGTGCACGAGTAACTTCAAAGAGGAATTTCCGAGGGGGCGGTTGACGGACGGTCATCTGAGCGAGGCGCGTCTCACATTCAGCTGGTGATTTCGGCTAACGACCGTTCGAATAATTATCACGTGGCGCAGAGGATCGCGTTAACAACAGCAGCATGATAGTCGAGGGCGAGGGTCGCGCGCTGGACGTTGTTTGAGAGGAGGCTCGCGGAAATGTGGATGAGCTGCGGCGGAAGTGACGAGGAGAAACGCCAGTCTCGCTCGGGAACAAGTGCAGTCGATTCACGAATAAATGAAGGCTCGCCTAGGTAGCGGGTGCACACAGAAAGATGGCATACCGCTGCTGAGAAAAGCGAAATTTCTCCTTTACATTTCTCCCTTTGCGTAATGGTTGTCTTGAGCAAAAAATATTTCCTTGTTGACTGATGTATGTACGTAAACTTTACACAGCAACTTTAAGTCACGAAATTCAGCAACATTGAGACGCTTGTGACACTAATTAGGTTGCACTTATCACACAGAATGACAAAATAAAAATATGAAAGAAATACAAGAAGAAATTATCAAAATTTGCTGTTTGCTTCAAACAATATATCATGAATACAGTATGCATTTTGCTGTCTGTAAAGTCAAGATTGTTAGAAAATTGAAAAATCGCTACATTTCCAAATAAAAGATAGGAAATATAATTTAAAAAAATATATATCTTTTTAAGAATGTATCACAACAAACTTACAATTTTACGATAAAGATAAATAAATATATTATAGCTAGAATGTGATTATATAAGAGAATATAATTTATACCTTTTTTATAATTATAATTGACAATAGCGAGCACAAAATATATTATGAAACGGTTTCCCACATAAAATTAATACTGACTGAGAAGTTAAAATAGTATTCAATAATTTGGTATTTAGCTTGGAATATTTAATGATCGGGATATTTTTAATATTCGCTGAATATTGATGGTAAAATCTGTATTATACATCTGGGTATCTGGCGATCCTACAAAGAAATAAATATTCTGCTAAGAAAACTACTATACTGCTAATTACTTCATTTACTTTTCTTCTTCTAAGTAATGATTACCTTCAACAAAAAATATTTTCTTGATAATAGTCTTAAAATATACTCATCACAAACTCGATTAAGGTTCATTATCATGTATTCGAAAGAAAAATTTTTATTCTCTTTAGAAGAATATTATAAAGCTTTATCGAGGAAAAGATTGGTTCAATTTTATATAAGTAAGCAAAGCCGAATGTGTACCTTAATTTAATATTTTTGATTGGAATGCTAAACTTACTAGGACTCAGAATAGATTTAAAAAAAAAATTTCGATGCCTATGGAACTTATGATAGATTTGCAGATATATAAACTTATGAAATATTTGAAGCAAGTAACATTTACTTGTAATGCAGTATGTATTTTGCTGTATGTAGTAACGGGTAAAAATATGTGTGTGCGTGTGTTGGCGATCCTGCTTGATTTATCCCGATTTATTTGTGAGCGTATTATTAATATATATGCAGTATTAATAATATACCAAATCGATAGAGAGGGTTCTCTCTTTCTCTCTCTCCCTCCCTTTCTCTCTCTCTTGAGGGTGCCACATTATTTATAGCGCAAAATTAATCTCGAGGTATTCATGGCATGCGTTGAAATATCATTTCGTGCGCTTATGATATTAATATGAATTCGCAGTGGAATATATTACGATGCGATATTAATGTTATACGTGTATAAGGTGTGCTTCTCATCGAGAATAGCCTCATCGCGAATGTCTCTTCGTTACCTGATGGAAAAACATGTCTCACGGAGAAATCGTTTATTTTGAAAGAGAGAGAGAGGGGGAGGGAAGAGACGCGAATCTCTCACCATAAAATAACGAAAGCACTGCTGCTTTTTTACCAATCCACTTCGGCAAACGAGACAATGTGTCACACATACACACATAGGTAAGTACGGAACGGCGAGCCGGGGCCGTTAAAATATCGCGTGAAATTAATCTCGTGCTATAAATAATGAGACATAACCGGGAGAGGAGGTGAATTCCTATCGATTCAGCGTCTCGGATATTCCGTCGTACGCGACGCGAAATAATAAGACACTTCTCCACCCCCGCCTGTGCAGTACTCTACCCTCTCGTCGGGGCGCAGGATATCCTATCGATTTGGTATTCCAGAGAGAGAGAGAGAGAGAGAGAGAGAGAGAGAGAGAGAGAGAGAGAGAGAGAGAGAGATTTCGAATGCGACTCGCGTTTCCCAAAGAGTTCGTATTGCGCTCTCTCTCTCTCTCTTCCCTTCTCTCTCGTCGTGCATAGCAGGGCTCGTAATTCTACACCCGGCGTATAGTTGTTTACAATATAACTAGTGTTACTAATATTGATTCGTGCGCTCCATTTACCGCGCTATAAGTAACGCTTTTCCATTAAGGCAATCGCTGCTGCTTATTAAGGTGCCTTTTTCTCGTAAGACGGTATCGTCCTGCTCTAATTCGATATCGACATAATGAGGAGAGCAATACGACAGACGTCGTCGTCGTCGTCGTTGTCGCCGCCCGTCGTTCGGATTCTCTTTTCCCTGCGCGCTCGTCGCGAGTAGTCCACCGCGACTGCAAAGTGCGCGCAATTAACCGGCGTACCAGTGAGAAAGTACGTTTCTCGCTGGCATTCTCACAGAGAAACTCGATCGCAAAGTTTTGACATAATGCTCAAGCATTATTTAACGGGCTCGCGCGTCCGTGAGTTTTCTTAAGCCACATCGAGGTGGTAAGATTGTAGTTCTTGATCATATAGAATCGAGGTCGATTTTAGTTTAGTATCTTTGTCTTGCGTGCCTCTAGATAATATAAATGCGAAATGATGATTACGGAGAATTGTGCGACTTATAATTTTCAGATCATAGTGAGTTAGAGATTTTTTTTTGTTTGGCCGCCTTAATAATCTCTGAGCGCACTAAGCAAAAGAAATAATTAACGTATCTGAAATTACAGTTATCTTTGACGTCAATTATATTTATATTGTTGTTATAAAACATAGTACTATCAATTTGCATATAAGGTTTTTATCAGTAATGCTATAGTAACACGTACTACAAAAACGATTCCCCTGACTACAATTCTTTCACTACGTGCGATTTATTATTAGTTATAAATTAATACTTTTCTTAGTATAAGTGTGTGTTTCTAATTCGACTAATGATTTTAGTTAACGAAGGCCACGGAGGATTGTGTTAATAACAGCAGTATGCTGAGAAAAAAAATGTTTAATTTCATTAAAATTATAGTTCCTTTTGGCACCAATTATACACGGAAAAAATATTGTAATAAAAATTACAAATTTGTATAATTATGGACCATATAGAATTATAACCGAAATTACTATATATTTGTTTAAAGATGTTATGTTGTTTGATTTAATACAAGATTATTATAATTACTTGAACGTTTTTCATATTGTATATACTGAGAAAAAATACTTGAAAATTTATTTGTAGAATATAAAGTTTATTTCTGTGAATAAATTTTATATCAAATAAATTTTTAAGTATTTTTGCTCATAGTGTTAGATTATTATCACTGATAGTCTAATAATATTTACCAGGGAAAAAAATGGTTCTACTAACTACAATTCTTTCGTTATGCGATTATAATTAAAAATATCACTTTTTTCTCAATGCAGAATAACGGATATTTGTCGATGTTCCTCGTCTCATGTTGACAAAGAACAAGGAGAATCAACATGTCTTTTTCTTTTTCTTTCTTTCTCTGGTAGGAGATATTTCTTCATGAGTGGCTCTGATTTACCGAGATATATCAGCAATTTTCATTTTTACTTCGTTATCTTATTTTGTTTGAATGTTACAGCGTTGCAATATCTGGATAACGCGCGTGCTTGGCGAATTACCGAAACACATATCTGTCCACATTGCTCAGAAATATCTTGGTTATTACGTGAGAGCGGCGATATTGAGACACGTTGGCAGCTGTCAAGGCAGGAAAACGCGCGCGCTACTGCCACGTCGGCCGACAGTATTTTCACAGATGCGTTTTGGCAGACAAGAGAGAGAGAGAGAGAAAGAAAGAGAGAAGAGACGTTTTGCTGCACACTGATTATCCCGTCGCGTAATTTCACCGACGAAAATTGCTTTACTAATTTCGAGTTCGAGTCACGAAACAGAGGAGCCGGAGGAATGTCCGCTGCCTTCTGCTTCGCGATCTCAGCCTCGAATTCAAACACTTGTCGAGTGTTTAGAAAGATTTTCCGAACACTGTGAGTTATTTATCTTGTATGACGAAAGAGATAGTAACCTCAGACTATCGTGGAGCAGACGACACAAGGGTGACGACTTCCTACAAATTCTGATCAAGCTAATCGACGATTCAACCGGCAGAGTTGCTAAAATAGAAAACACGCTGAGAAGGAAATACCTGAAAGTTGCTTGGCGAGTTTACTTTTTCACAGAAATATAAAGTTTACTCTCTTACAGTTTATTTTGTTTCACAGAAATAAACCTTGTTTCACATAAAGAAATTTTATACAAAATAAATTTCACAATATCATCTTCTCAGTGTAAAAGACAGTTTGTTGTCAAAGCGAGTATAGAATTTTACATTCTGTATGTAAAATTCTCACAAATAAATTTCCGAATATCATCTTCTCAGTGTAAAAGACAGTTTGTTGTCAAAGCGAGTATAGAATTTTACATTCTGTATGTAAAATTCTCACAAATAAATTTCCGAATATCATCTTCTCAGTGTAAAAGACAGTTTGTTGTCAAAGCGAGTATAGAATTTTACATTCTGTATGTAAAATTCTCACAAATAAATTTCCGAATATCATCTTCTCAGTGTAAAAGACAGTTTGTTGTCAAAGCGAGTATAGAATCTTATATCCTGTGTGTAAAATTGCTAGCGGCCACATGTTAAGTACTCTACATTTTCTATTAATATACACAGAGTTATGAATCTTTTGCTTATTGTCTGATGCCGAAAACTACGCAATTAGAAATTGCTATTACTAAATCTCTGCCAGCTAATCATCCATTAGATTAATCGAAATTTGGAAAAAGTCACCTTAAAGGCCGAGTTTTCAGTGGTAGCTTAAACTTAGGCTTAAGTTTAATCCTTGTTTAAATACGTTAGACACACTTTGTTAGAACAGAGTTTGAACTAAAATCTACGTTCAAAGCTGCTGTTGAAAAATCGGCTCTAAATCTCGTCGGTCTACTCGGTGGCGATCTTGTTCTTCGCGACTCCAGGGTGGCACCCCGCGAAGAGAAAACGTGCACTCGCTGAAAACGCAAGAGAAAGAGAGACGGAAGTGGAAGAGAGATAGAAAGAGAGAGAGAGAGGGGGAAAGGGGAGAGAGAACGAGCGAAATGCAACGGGCAAGAGTGCAACGTTTCTCGATATTCTAGAAAATGGAGTTCTCTCTGCGAGAGAACAGAAAAGAAAAGAAGAGAGAAGAAGGCGGAGAAGCAGATACAGAGATAGAGAGTGTTACCTGCTCGGTACAGACGCATAAGTCGTGATTTGCGACGGTGACTACCGCTGTTTTCGTCTCCGTCGTCGTCGTCGTCGTCACCGTCGTCGGACCAGGTACGTGACCCACCCCTGCACGTCTTCCCCGACGGCACTCTCGAGGAGGAGAGAGAGGAGAAAGAGAGAGAATCACCAGGAGAGGAGGAATCAGGCAAAAAGGCAGACAGAGAGAGAGAGAGAGAAGATGAGGAGGAGAGAGGCGAAGAAGACAGAGAGAAAGAAAGAAAGAGAGAGAGAGCGAGTGAGACACACAGAGAGACGGGAAAAAGTGGAGCAGGTCTGTCGTGTCGCAGAGCAGAATCGATTCTCGCCGCGGGGATACGGAGCACACGATAGCGGATTGCACGAGAGGTCGGTGGGCCTCTTCTTTTCTCTCTCTCTCTCTCTCTCCCGGATAGGTCGAGCAGGCGGGTAGTTAGTTAGTCAGCCAGGTAGGTAGATAGAGACAGGTAGGTAGGTGTAGGTAGGTACGACTGCCGGCTCTACCGTGACTACTGGAGTCGTCTCTTGGCGTGGTGTGCTGACGACTTGGACCCGGATCAGCCTACCTACCTATCTACTCCACGGCATTGCCGAGGACGCAGGCGCGCTCGCGCGCGTCCTCGCGGGCACGCCGCCGTATATTGATCGTCCTCCGCCGCCGATCCGGACCGCCGCCACCGCCGCCGACGCACCGACGCGGCGGCATGGCACGGTACAATCGGCTGCATTAATGGCATTCGAGCTGCACTCGGGGCGCAGTCGAATCTTAGGGCCTTTGCACGTAAAATCACTTTAACCGTAAGGTCATAAGAAAACTGACCAATCAGAGTTGATTATTCTCCTTGCGTTCGAGGAATAATCGACTGTGATCGGTCAGTTTTCTTACGACCTTACGGTTACGATTAAAATTTTTCTACGTGCCAAGACCCTTACAGGGTAACTTTCGCCACGTTCTGATTAAACTAACTGATAACTGACCCTCTGAAACCCGATGTCGGCTTAAAGAAATGACGTAACATGAGAATGACAAACACGGATTGTGGGAACTTTGCAACTGAATTTTAATTTAAAAGTGTCTGGCTGCCCCTTCGAATAATACGCAAGAAAAAACGTAAGAAGTAGGAACTACACTGAGAACAAAAATATTCAAGAAATAAGGAATATTTACTTTTTAATAGGTACTAATAACATATTTACTTAAAAATGTAAAATATTTTTTAAATGTACATTTCCTTAAAACCTCAAGAAAACTTTAGTTTTTCGTGAAAGCAATTGTTTAAATAAAAGCTTTAGATTTAAGTAAATATGTTACTAGCGTCATCACAAATAAATATTTACTATTTTCTACATATTTCTTTTCTTAGTGTAACTGCTACGTGAAGAAATGTTTTTCGTAGTTATACAATGAGGGGAATGATACAAAATGAAGTGCGTTTCGAAAAAAGTGAGGATAAAAATTTGATATATGAGAAGTATAGATAGCATTGTGGTTTTTCGCCATCGTTCAAGAAGTCAAGTACGATCAATTCTTCTTCTTTTTAAGAGCATTTATTCGTAAACTTAATTCTTAAAATAAAAATAACTCTTAAAATAAATTCGTAAACTTAACTCTTAAAATAAACTTAACTCTTAAAAAAGACGCAACTAAAAGAAAATAAAAACTTAATTTAATTAATTTAATTAATTTTGGATGCGTACAAGGCTTGGATTTTTATTTTATATAAAAAGACATTTAGATTACTCATTGGTAAAAAGAAAAGATTCAAAAATCATAATTTGAATTGGGGTGTTAAGTTGGATCATTCTTGCATTTAATATAACTATATCAAGATCTATATCAAGAACTATAACGCAAGAAACATAACTATATCGCCAATTATAATGAAATATAATTATATGAATATAAATATAATTATATGAAAATTAATTATATTTAATTATGTTTCATTATATGAAAATTAATTATATATAAAAGTTACTATTGTATTCTGCAACCGAGGAACAAATCGACATTTTGCAGTAATTGAATTTCATTTTATATATTACTACTTATATGTTTTAGGAATTGAAACATGTGCTATTAAAAATTTGTCATGCCTCTAGCGAAATTTGTTTTTTGGCAATATAGATCTTACTGATAGTCTATTACTGCACTACTCTTTACAGAAATACAATGAAATTGAAAAGAATTTATATGAAAAAGAAAACTATAATATTCTTTCTCACATATATAAGCGAAATATTTGGTGTCAATATCATTGCTTTAAAGTTATGATTCGCGGTGAACAAAACATCGGATTTTAAAAAATATGATATGAAAAAGGACTAAAGAGCCAAGAGCCAGTTAAGCGTTAATTTATGTAATCATTAAATTATAAAATTATAACATTCCAATACTTTTTCATATCATATTTTGTATATTGCTAGAGCTATTAATAAGTCCCCATTGGGGTTCGTAACATTGAAGATTTTAGAAATATATAAATACATGCACGCAAAAAAATTTCAGTTGGTGCAACCAAATAGGAATCAATTGAAAATTAGATGATCAGAAACGATATCTCTGTTATGAAAACTAATATTTCTATTGTCGCAACCGAAAATATTCGTCTGCACATTCAATGATATTAGAATTTGGTTGAGGCAACTGAGAACAATTGACTGTACAGAAGCCTTATAAAGGAATTTTTCTGTTCTTACAGCCGAGTTTTCGTTTAATCCCTGAGCAACCGAAAATTCGGTTGCACCAACAGAATTATTTTTTGCGTGTGGATATGACACTTTCCATTGAAAGTAACATGGCGTAATAGAGGATTAACCGGCAAAATTGCCAACGGCAATTCGTGGCTATGCAATTTGTCGCCTGACAATAACAAAAAGGTTAATAATTCCGCGTCAGGAAAATAAAACTCTTGATACACGGCTAAAAGCAATTTTAAATGTGGATTATAATGAGAGAACAAGAAAACTTTTCTGGCTCGTTTTGACGACAAATTGTCTTTTATTTTCCACATAGGCAACTCCGGCGTTTGAATTAATCTCGTCGATTAAGCTTAACACGTTGATTGCCGCGTTGATTTGCGTTCATTGTGTTTTAAAATTTAACTAACGATTAAATTAGCAAAGATACGAATAATGAATAAATGTAACTGAAGTACATGTTATATTTTTTACCTCGTTTCAACGAAGTTCTCCATTGGCTATGTATAACTAAGTTTCCAAATGCAATTATATCTCATGCACTAATTTAGATAAGGTAAGGCACGGTAATATCATAGCGTCGGTCACCAACACGGAATTTAATGTGTTAAATTTATCGATAACCAACCGAGAAAATTGTCAACAGCAATTTTCAGTTACATAATTTGTCGTCCAAAAGTGTTTGATATTTACCAGCATAATCACATAATGGAAAAATTATAATTAGAAAAACCATTTATGTGACAAGCGTGTTGCTGTAATATTAATAATAATAATCTCACATGTGCACGGAGAAAATATAGTAAAAACTATGTTAAGTTTGTATATTTTATTTTACAATGTTTTTTATAAAGCTACACTATACTGATATTGCTGTATAAGTTACTGTACAAATAGTAAATTTGAAGATTTACCGAATATATATGATATAAAAAACACTCAAGCAATTACGATAATTTTGTAGTAAAAGTCAAATGTGCGTAACATTTTTAAACAAATATAGTAATTTCGGCCACATATAGCCCAAGATTAAAAATTTTGTTGTAAATTTTTATTACAATAAGTATAAATTTAGCAAATTCGTTGCAATGATATAACAAAAATATTCATGTATATTGCTACTTTTTCTGTTAGAACAACAAGAAGATATAGTTGACAACGAAAAAAAAATTTTAGTGAGATTAATTATCTTTTCTTTCTCAGTACAGTAAATTAATAATTAACAGAAAATTAATAATTCTGCGCATTAGTATATTAAATGTACACACAGAAAAGTACATACTGTATTCAAATAAATGTTACTTGTTTCAAGTATTTTATAAGTTATATCCGCAAATCTATCATAAGATCATCATAAGTGTTAAATTTATTTAAAATACATTCTGAATCCTAGTAAGTTTAATATTACAGCCAAGTAATCATTTCTCATAGCAGCAGAATGATTTTTTTCTGTGTTATTTATTAATAACTCTCTGTGTTATTTTTCTCTGTATAGATTATTAAGACCAAGAGAATTTTTTCTTGTTTTTTAACAAGAAACTTTCATTTTCCACGTTGGCAACTCTGCCGGCTGAATCAATCGCATATTGAATTAATTAGAATTTGGTGAGGCGTCCTTAACGCCGAGGAACGTTTTTGAGGCGCGCATTATGTACGCGCATACTCTCGTGCGATCGCGAGAATCGCGGTGTCTCAGCTACCTTACAAGGTTTCGCCGACTGGGCGGCATTAAAACAGCCCCAGCGTACAGGGTCAAGTGTGCCTTAGCTTGGTTGATAATTGGTACTTCCGAATCGGGCGCGCTGTACTTAGATATTTGAGCGTCTTCCAGGCTGTTGGTTACTGCCTGACCTTTCACCTTTCGAGGCTCGCGTGGAACGCCTTTCGTTGTCGAATTATCAAACACGTCACGATATAGCTCTCTCGAGCCGTGATAGCGGCTTGCGATTTTCAAGCGCGAAGGTATATACCTACTGGTGCCGAGAGTTTACACACGATACTTCTAGGGGAGGGGAGAGGGAGAGAGAAAGAGAGGGAGAGAGGGAAAAGAGAGACGAGGGAGCAATCGACGCGCGAGCTGGCTGTCTTCGGGCAAGGTCACGCGTTTACTCGCGATTCTCCATCTCGATTCGAGTAGCTGACGACCGACGGAGTAGTTGCTCGCGAACGGAATTCCGATAGTTTGGACTCGAGGTCTCCGAGTTCTCGACTCGTCCACTGTCTCTTCTTCGAGAAGCGTCGTTACGAGTGTCCAGATTTAAATAACAGGATTAATAGGTCCGTTCTTTTTAGCTGAAGCTAAAACTAGGTCGCACTTCTTTTTTGGAATGAAACAAGTAGGAGAAACTGGGGCTATATTGCCCCAGGAGTTATGTTGCTCATGTACTTTCTTTTAATATTTATTTTGAGAGGAATAGTGAATATATACACAGAAAAGAGTATATTATTGTTTGAAGAATATCTTTATTGTTGACATTTTTTAAATAATATTAAAATGAGATTATATACAAATTAACACATTTTCTCATAAATAATACAATATTAATATTATAATATTACAATATAACAATATTACAATATTAATATTTTTGATTATATATTATTAATCTTTAATCAAGATGAATATATAATCAAATTAACACAATCATTTTTTTTAGATATAAGCAAGAATATCAATATTGTTTGTTATATATGAGAAAATGATTGTGTTGACTACATTTGTTTTGATTGAAGACTGATTTATCTTAGTTCAACGCTATATAATCTCATTTTAACATTAATCTTATTTTTAAAACGCCAACAATAAAGATATTCTCCAAACAGGAATATTCTTTTTTTCTGTGTACAAAATCGCGAAATGGTCCTTTTAGAACATAAAAATATTTTTCCCTGAGTTTTATTAAATTCGGAATAATATTACAGTTAAGAAGACTGATTTATCTTCGTTCAACGCTATATAATCTTATTTTAACATTAATCTTATTTTTAAAACGCCAACAATAAAGATATTCTCCAAACAAGAATATTCTTTTCTTCTGTGTGCAAAATCGCGAAATGGTCCTCTTAGAACATAAAAATACTTTTCCCTGGGTTTTATTACATTCAGAATAATATTACAGTTAAGAAATAGAAAAAACTGATTTGATAGCAAAGTAAATTTTCGAACTTCACGAAATTTTGCATTAATATTTTTCATCGTGATTGAAATTAAGCGATGTGTTACTAGCTAGAATGAAATTTTTTGCAAATGTATGATATATTATTGTGTTACTAGCTAGAATGAAATTTTTTGCAAATGTATGATATATTATTTCTGGTAATAAATGCAATTTTCATTCATAAAATGATTGAAATTATGCATACGGTCAGATGGGATAAAGTTGATCCATAATTAAAGACCGACAGGAGAGCTGTATAAACCTTTCGCGGAGATTCTGGAACTACTAATTAGGATACATATTTTATGTGATATTATTAACCCGCGCTACTGAATAACTGAATTTGATATCATGGCAAGACTACGTTGCTGCATGTTCATATTTTGATTATTACAAAACAAAATATAACAGGATCGTGGCGGACATTAAAACATAGAAGAAAATTGCTTCTATCATGTTTGTACAGTCAGTCATAACAATTAGTTGTCTGAGAAGTTGTAACTTCAAAATTCTAAGATATAAGGCAACTAGCCCCGGTTTTCTCTATATAATCCAGTGTTGAAAAGAAAAGGAACGAAGTTCCGGTGCAGCAATTCAGCTAAAAAGAAAATCTCAACATTTCGCGGACGAAACGGCCCCAGTCAACGTCTGTTCCGTTGGCTCTCAGTTATAGAAAAATTTCAGAACTCGTAAAAATGTTTCATGATCAGAACAAAATATTGAGTGTACCGATAAGTTGAGTACTTAAAAATAAAATATATTTAAGAGTCTATAGACAAAGGTTTTTTTTTTAGTAAATAATGTAATGGATTCTGAATATATATACCTTCCCCAAGTTGCACAATAAGAAAATATTGTTTATGTATTAAAGCAAAACATTTGTCATTTTTCTAATAGATTTTCGTGGAAGATTTGGGCGGTAGAAAAAATAGGAAGTCTCCTCGTTAAATGTCTAAAAATATATCGAATTGACTTTGCTCATTTTATTCGCAAAAGATAATTAATCCTTTGAAATTAAGTAATTTTATTTTCTATATTATCTAACAAGCACGACAAATCTGTTATACCAACCTATACCACGGAGATTAGAGATTAGAATTCGACTAATTAATTATCCAGATAAACTATCAAGATTATCACGAAGTGAGACAATCAATGACGGAGATAGAAACTCTAATTTTTTAATTACATTTATAAGAGAGACAAATATACGGTATTAAATTAATAATTGAATTTTCATCGTATAATAAAGTAAATTTTTTGTTATATTAATGCAGCAACAAATTTATCAAGTTGCACTCAGATTTTTTATATCACATTTTTTAAAAGTTTCATCATTCAGGAAAAAATGAATTTCCAAAAAAGTTTTTATTTTTCTTGAAAACTTCCAATATTTCGCACATCCACTCCTTAGCTACCTAAATATTTCTTTTAACAAGAACATAGATAAAATTTACCCAGACAACTTTTCAGATATAATCGTTCTTAAAAACTTGTGTTTTGTTTTTTCATTCCAACTTTCTTCAATTTCACTTAACCACGAAAATATTAATGGATTCATATTCCTCGATGTTTTTCACAGCGACTAAAAAGAAAGGATTGAATCTCAATCGTTGTTTCGGAAGTTGAGTAAATGAAAATGCTTCGAATAAAGTTTACTCATGCTTACGGTTTACGTAACTTTTTGATGTTTAGGGTTTTAAGATTAAGATTCTCCGAGGTTTCTCTCCGGAATGATTATATTTTATCACGTTCGCTGGGAATCGCGAATTTTCTCCTTCTTATATTTTTATTCTCCTTGAGTATCTAGTTTTAGAAATAGGAATGAGGTTTAGAGCGGTGTTATCTCTCAGAACGAACGATTATAACTAAATCTTCCTCCTTTGTCTGACCAAGGTTCGTACTGTTTTTTGCGTTTATCTCCAAGATGGCCTGCTTTGACCCTTAAGTGTGCACGACGACGGCGACGGTTGCTCGATAACGATGCAAAATAATACTTCTTAATCAGCATGCTAGCGGTTCTCAAACCGCCTGACTCGTCTGTATGACGACGCTTGAAGAATTCCGCACCGTAATTCTATCCTCCGCGAGCGATAACACCTTGGAATCCATCTGCGCCGTTTGTCCATTCATAAACGCGTACTCGGGGACACGCACGTCGCACCTCGCGGAGGAATTTGATTCGAATTACGCGTGTGAACTAGAGATGTAAAATTGCCATCAGATTCAAAGTGACGATTACTCACGATGAAATTACGGTAAGATAGTAATTTATTGATAATTTTGATAAGACTCATTGCTTTTAATAGCTTTAATAACTTTTTATGCACAAAAATTCTTGTTTTCCGCAGTAATGCATAAGATTAAATAACATTTTTCTTACATTCTCATCAAGTGTACATCTGATAATCTCTGAAATGTCTCTTAGATGAAAGAAAGCAACTTTATTTATAATACTTCAAAAGTATTAAAGTTTTCATTTCTTAAAATACTAATAAAATTGTTCAATTATATATACCATAGTCTAGTTGCTGAAACGGCAAGACAATGAATGAAAATGCTGTAAACCTGTAAGAAAAATATAGATTGAGACTTTAAATATTCTTTTTAAGTTTCTCTAGTTACTATGTATCTAATTTCCTAATTACTACATGCTATATATAGTATATTAATATATTTTCAAGTATCAAAATATATATGTATCAATACAAATAAAATCAATACAAATCATATATATTTTTAGTATCAAAATATTAGGTGTACAACTTTGCTTCCGCCGTTTTTTTCCGAAATTCGAGGCTTTATTGTAAAAAATTGGTTATACATTTATGATTCAAAGTATTGTCCATCGCTGGCCACTACTTTCTCCCATCTTTCGGGCAGCGTACGAATCCCGCGTCGAAAAAACTGGTCA
>NW_022639614.1:358012-364031 GCF_010583005.1 Odontomachus brunneus | reverse complement strand
CATTCGATGAGCCTCAGCCGCAGATTTCTTCATATTGAAGCAGAAAATTAAAACCTCCCGCAAATGACGAGAATTTGGCTCGAAAATTGACATTTTCAATCGAAAATAACTTTATGATGCAGACACAAATTGACTAATGTTTCTATGGGGTTATGTTGACAGATGCCCAAGTTTATTGTATGACGTCTATGATCTATTTATTTCGACCACCACTTACCGCTAAAGCCATCTATAGGAAAACGGCGGAAGCAAAGTTGTACACCTAATATTTTATGGGAAATATGAGTTAAATGAAGTGTCTTGCTCATCTGAGAGGCTAAATGCTCCTTTTGGGCTTTATACTAAAATTTTTTTATTTCTGTAATTTTTTTCTAAATTACCATTTTATCAGCTTTCCAAAATTACAGAGTAATTTACCGTAATTTAGCGAGTAGGTTACCATCAGACTGGGTCATTCTTATCTCTAGTGTGAACGTCTCGGACACGATCGTCTTCGATCTCGACGATGAAGTAACATTATATCGCCTATCTCGTTCACTCGTTCACTCACTTTCTCCGAATCCAAATTACGAGCAAGTGTGCCAGCCCGAGAACGCGTGGCGAACAGGTTTCGCGGGGTTTCCCTCGAGGAAAGTAAAACTCATCGACAATCGTCAGGATCGATAATCGCGACGCTATGCAACGTTCCTGGACGACGACGTTCCGAGTCCGACTTGCTCGAGTCGGACTCGGAACGATCTTCAGGGATCATGAAACTTCCCGGATAAAGATTTTCATGATTGTGCATTACGATAGCTCGTGAGATAATCGATTATGCAATTTTTACAATTCTGCTCATTAGGTTTATAAAGCAAATAAATTGTATATACGGAATTAATTATTAAGGGGACTGGAGGATAAGATTGCCTGAAAATCGTGCTTGTTCTTTCACAATTTTTTATGACAAACTGAATGAATATGCGAAAGTGTTATTTTGACGTGTATTTATACAACATATAAAGAGAAAAAAAAATATAATTTTTATGATTAAATACTCAATATAAGTACATGGTACATGCAGTTAAAATATATTTTAGAGAAAAAAAAACCGTTTTTCTTTTCAAGGTCATCATTTTACAGTAATATCTTGACTTTCGGTGATTCAATTAGCTGAATTTTAGGTAGAAAATTTCCGTGAGCTTGTCGTTATCGTGTGAATCACTGACAAACTCGTGAAAATATTTAATTTTAAAATATTAATTTTTTCACTATAAAAGAACTGAAAATTTAATAATATTCCATTAAGATATTTGTAATTTTGTTAACTTTTACTCAATTCCTATTATAGTGGTTTACACAATAACGACAAGCTTACGGAAATTTTCTACCTAAAATTCAGCCTTAATTAAACCACTGAGACTCAAGATATTACTACAAAATGACAAGAAAAACTTAAAAAGAAAAACGAAATATATTTTAACTGCATGTACCATACACTTATATTGAGTATTTGATCATCAAAATTATCTTTTTCTTCTCTTTATATGTTGTATAAATACACGTCAAAATAACACTTTCGTATATTCATTCAGTTTGTCATAAAAAATTGTGAAAAAACAAGGATTTTCAGACAATCTGACCCTCCAGTTCCCTTAAATTTACATCGTACAACAATGTAAATCTTTTTATAGAAGCAGCAGCAGTATAAACGTACAAATATTAAAATTGCCTTGTATTGTAGATTTTTTATTATTTCAATGTAAAATTAACATACAACTGATATAATTATTCTTTTCGTGACGTTTTAATGTGCTACATTAATGTATCAACTTCACACAATTTAATAATTTTTGTACGTTATTTAGAAATTAAATATTATTTTCAGTTGTTTTAACATAATTATTTTAAAAAATCAACATTTTTTAAGTCACGTTAAAATTGAAGTACATTATATATTGTCTTGTATATTAATTATTGTATATTAATATACAATATGTTCGTGTTATTTCGAAATGTTATTCAACATATGTAAATATTAAAATAACACATTTTATAGTATAATGTAGATTAACATACTGTGGATATTAATTTGAGCGAAAAATTATATTCTTGGCATCTTACTGTATACACAATATTAAATACATCTGTAGTCTGAATAGAAGTGATATAGTAGGTAAGAAATAAGTTCAAGAGCCAGAGTTTCCGAGTTCGATTCATCCCCTCGTGACAAGTTTTTTAAATATATCAATTGAATTAATCAAATACCATAAAAATCAAAAAGATTTTAAGTAAAATCAATAGACAACGCTTTCCTTAAAAAATAATGTAAAAGCAATAAAAAAAGTGATAATTGAAATATTTTTTGTCAGTATGAAAATGCCATTTTTGAATGCTAGATTTGACATCTTAAATGTCAATTTTACTGAAAAATTTAAAATAAAATTAAAATAGTGTTTGTGTTAATTTCTCGACATAATATTTGTGTTTCTTTTTAATATACTCGCTTTATATTGAATTAACACGAAAATTTGAACCGGTTTTCTGGAACATGTGAAATATGTTAAAGAATGCGGCCAAGTTTCTATAGACTAGTGACATATTTTATTCAGAAAATTGAGTTTTGAATTGAGTTTTAAAGATTTATCTTATTTTATAATTTTTAACGCGCTGATTACGAATATGCAAGCCCTAAGGTGGACAGACGTATCGTTTCAGAGAAAATGACCGTTTAAAGTTGCGCCTTATTAGGTGACGCCACTTATTTTCACAAGTAAAAAGTAACCGTGGCAATTTGCAATGACAAAATCATTTTCAGCGAATCTCAACAATAGTTCCAGATGTTGTTCCTACAAAAAGAATGACTAAATTGGATCTCAAAAGCGTTCGATGGATTCTAGTGGGTTCTCAAATAGTTGGCGCGGCCAAATTGGATCGGTTGGCTCATTGATTACACTTTGAAACCAATAAGATCAAATGCCAGCTATCAAGAAATAAATTGTATTGGAAATTAATATTTTTATTTTGTGAAAATAAGTGGCGCCGTTTAGTAGCAATTTTAAATGAGCCATTTTATCTGGAACGATACATCGTCGATCCATCTTAGGACTTGCATATTCGTTAATCAGCACGCCAAAAACTGTAAAATAAGATCAATTTGGATGCAAAACATTTTCTGAATAAAGTGAGCCGAACCTGGGCCGAACACTTTGACATCAAATTCTTTACTATGCACACACGCACACGCACACACACACACACAATGGCTATAAAACGATATCGGGATCGCAAAAGTCGTAGTTACGTCGGTCTGCGAAACGGAGACGCAGGCATGTATTTACAAACACACGACGGCCGCGACCGTTATTGTCGATCAATATGCTGTGCGATGAGTTGAGCTTGAGTTGAGCTCGAGTTAAATAACACAAGTGGCTGGAAAAGTCGAGCGGTAGGTACATGTAGGCACAGATTTTCGCGGCGATAATTCAGCGGACTATCTACGACGCGACTGTATATAATATTTACCACACTTCGCAATCTAATCGCGCCGCATATCGGCTAGTCGCGAACCACCATTAGAGAAACTTGCCGTTGAAAATTACCATTCGGCGAAAAATATGCGTGACACTCGACGACACGATAATTCAATGCGATTGAATCTTTTCTCTGATATCCGCGATAGCCGCTCGCTTCTCAGCCGGCACGCATGTGACCGTCATCGAAAGTCAAAGCAATTATCATTTATCGTTAAATGACGCAGCGGTTCGCAATTCGCATAATGACGTGCGACGCATTCGAAACTTTTTTTTTAGTTTACGCGAGTGTACACAGCTGAAGTTCAACGTCACGGTCAGTTCCCGCAAGACCATTGCGACACTTTTACCATCTCGATATGAATTGCAGAATGTTATGCAATATTCGATAGGAAAATTTATCTCCTGCCTAATCGTTGAAAGAAGCAAGTCTTGCATTCCACGAAACTCGGTGAGAAAAAAGAAGAAAAGAAAAAAAAGAAGAAAGAAGAAAAAGAGGAGTTTTGCAATTTTTCAGCCATTGACCAGACATATCCACGTTGCGACTTTCTTTGCGAAGCAGACGACCATTCAGGGGCCTTATTCTGGGCGCGGAGCGAACGCTAAATACAGCTTTCTAATTCCAGGTTCCATGTTTCTTATATGAGCGTCGCGTATATCGCGTTACAGTTTAACATTTGGACGGTCGCATCGATTGCTATAAAAGATTTTCGCCTGCAAAAATTTCGCCTGCGGGGGAAATACTGTAGTAAAAGTTACAATGAAATTTTTGTGTAATTTTGGACCGTGCACAGAAAATAATATCATTCTGCTGCTAAAGGAAACATTTACTTGCTTTCTTTTAAGAAATGGTTGTCTTTAACAAAGAGTATTTTCTTGATAATAGTTTTAAAAAATACTCATCACAAATTTTAAAAAATCTCAATGTCATGTACTAGAGATGTGCGAATCAAAGATCTTTTATATTGAATCGAATCTCAGATTTTAATTTCGAATCGAATTGAATCGATGAAATTTCATCCGAATCGAATCAAATGAAATCGAAACAAATCGTTGAGAGAATTTTTAATTAACATAATCACTGAATTGAAAATAGTGACTTCAGTATAAGAGAGATAACATTGATCATATAATATCAATTTATTTTAAAGTAAGAGATATATAATATATAGTTGGTAAACGTGTATAGAATACAGTTCCAGCCTTGAAAGTTGCGCAACGACACATATCAATTTGATAGTTATCGGTAAGAGTTTATTTAGAAGCCATTATCTTCTTTTAATATTTTTAAAGAAAATCTTAACGTATTGTAAACTTTTCAAGTTATGTTAATTCCCGTAAGGCTGGATGTCTTTAATAGTACTTCGTTTTAAATACTTTAAGTAAATTTGATGCTTATGATGGACTTGTGATAGATGTGGGTATATAAACTTATGAAACACTTGAAACAAGTAACATTTATTTGAATGCAGTATTTTTTTATGTCTGCAAAAGTATGACCAAAATTACTAAATATTTGATTGAAAATGTGCGTACGTTTGGCACTTTTTAATACAATATTATTAATTTCTCAAAATTAGTTACTTAAAATTACTTAATTAATAAACTAACTACCATAAAAATTTTACTACTTTTATAGTAATTTATACTATAACTTCAATATGATCCATCTTTACAATATACAATTGTAAAAGAAAATGTAATTTTAACGTAATTCTTAGTATAATATTTGTCCAAGTACACACACACACGTATAGGTTTTTAATCTAGATCATCGGTTTTAAACACAGCTTGTATGTAATGTTTTCGACTGAAGTGATAATCCGTTTCGGGAGTTATTGATGTCGTTAAAAGTTTTCTTTTAGCCTATCACTGAGATTATAATGTCATTAATCTCTCCCGGAGTGAAATCCAATCTCGAAAATCGAAAACGCTGTTAAAGAGTATTTACAGAGACAAATATCCTTCTTGTGCATTGTTTGTAAGTCTACTTTTATATGCAGTTTATAATACAAGAATTATAATTAATAATAGTAATAAAGGCTGTAATTGTCAATAAATATTTCTTTTAATTTTTGTCGAGACTGAAACTTTCTGCTTATTATATACATAGAAAGATATACATTGCATCAGTAAATATTATTTGCTTCAAGTATATATCCATAAATCTATCATAAGTTTGTTATATGCATTAAATTTATTCAAAATACTAATTTATCAAATGTTATATTGAATGATTCTTATTGAATTTACTAGAATTGAAAAATTATGAATTTTAGTAAGTTTAGCATTTTAATAAAAAAATATTAAATTAAAACAAAAATTATAAATTTATATTTATCTTGTCGATGCTATATATATATATATATATATATATATATATATATATATATATATATAGCAATCTATTATCTATTATCTATTATCTAGATTAAATAAATAAATATATATATATATATATATTGATATATATATATATATATATATATATATATATATATATATATATA
>NW_022639614.1:301771-358001 GCF_010583005.1 Odontomachus brunneus | reverse complement strand
TATATATATATATATATATATATATATATATATATATATATACTGATTTATCTTTCATATTGTGGTAAAAATGTTTCTTTCTAAAGCGATAACCGCTGACATATTGAAATCACGCATACGTGACAGCGGCTGTCAGAATATTGGGAATCAGAAAGACGTATGTAACGTTCGCTATACGTCCAGAATGTGCGGCCTGGGATCAATCTCTTTCAACTCCCGCACGAGTATTGCGAATCTCCATCGATCCTTCGGTTATCTCGAGATTCCTCGAAGTGGTACAATCGTTCATATAATTTTCAGCGGTTAAGAACACGACGCGAGACAAGACGGATGATCGATGACAGGGCGGCGCGTTAAGGCAACAGAGTTAATGCGTTAGCAAACAACAAAGTTTTCTCAACAATTCCTTGGCTCTCCGCGAAATCACGTAACTCTGAAAGGCGTGTGATATTTACGCTGCCAAAATCCCGTCACTTATGCTTCGACTTTTCGAATCTACAAACACGAGATGTTTCATTTAAAGATCGTGTTTCAACTTCTTGGTAAGTTAATAGTTAAATCATATGTATACTTTTGTCCAAGTTGAAGGAGAAACAAAGACAGATACATGATTTAATCATCAGTTAACTTAATAAAAAGTTGGAACAACGGGCCTTAAATATTAATGAATCGAGTTTCAAGTTCTTTATAGCTATACTAAGTTGCACTATCTGCAACTTAAAATATTAGGTCGATGCCCCAATAGGTTTGCTGTATTTGTCAAATAAAATATAAAACAAAATTATCCAATTTCAAAGAATTAACATTTTTTATGAATAAAACGAACAACATTAACTCGGTATTTCTAGATTTAACGAGAACATTTCATAAGGCTTCCTATTTCACTTTTAATTGAAGCTACTTAAATGTTAAGCTATTTTAATTTTAACTTCTCTTCTTAACTTGTAACTACTCTAATTATAAAATTATTTTCCTTTTAATATCCAAGTTACAAGAACTTCGGAGAAAAGTGATAAACATTTTGCAACGATGTAATAGATAATTTTTACAAGTAAAATGGACGATTTCGTATCTTTAGACATTTAACAAGAATTTTCTATTTTCCTTTTAATTAAAGCTACTAAAATTTGAAATTATTTTAATTTTAAAATTATTTTCCTTTTAATACCCAAGCTATTAGAATTTAAGGAAAAAATGAGAAATATTTTGCACCAACCTAATTTTTACAAAAATGTATGACTCAGTATTTTTTTTAGATATTTAACAAAGTTCCTATTTTACTTTTAGTTAAAGCTACTTAAATTTTAAGCTATTTTAACTTTTCTTATTTTTAACAACTTTAATTCTAAATTAGTTTCTTTTTAATGCTTAATTACAAGAATTTAGGAGAAAAGTTTATAACAATATAATAACAAACATTTTATAACAATCCAATGGATAATTTTTTAAGAGCAAAATGGCCAACTCCATATTTTTTAGATATTTAAGAAGAACTTTTTATTTTACTTTTAATTAAAACTGCTTAAATTTTAAGCTATTTTAATTTTAACTTTTCTTATTTTTAACTATTTTAATATCTTAAAACTATTTTCCTTTTAATACCTAAACTACAAGAATTTCGGGATAAAATATTAGGTGTTCCAGTTAGTTCTGACGGATTTTTGCAAAAAAAAAAAAAAAAAAAAAAAAAAAAAAAAAAAAAAAAAAAAAAAAAAAAAAAAAAAAAAAAAAAAAAAAAAAAAAAAAAAAAAAAAAAAAAAAAAAAAAAAAAAAAAAAAAAAAAAAAAAAAAAAAAAAAAAAAAAAAAAAAAAAAAAAAAAAAAAAAAAAAAAAAAAAAAAAAAAAAAAAAAAAAAAAAAAAAAAAAAAAAAAAAAAAAAAAAAAAAAAAAAAAAAAAAAAAAAAAAAAAAAAAAAAAAAAAAAAAAAAAAAAAAAAAAAAAAAAAAAAAAAAAAAAAAAAAAAAAAAAAAAAAAAAAAAAAAAAAAAAAAAAAAAAAAAAAAAAAAAAAAAAAAAAAAAAAAAAAAAAAAAAAAAAAAAAAAAAAAAAAAAAAAAAAAAAAAAAAAAAAAAAAAAAAAAAAAAAAAAAAAAAAAAAAAAAAAAAAAAAAAAAAAAAAAAAAAAAAAAAAAAAAAAAAAAAAAAAAAAAAAAAAAAAAAAAAAAAAAAAAAAAAAAAAAAAAAAAAAAAAAAAAAAAAAAAAAAAAAAAAAAAAAAAAAAAAAAAAAAAAAAAAAAAAAAAAAAAAAAAAAAAAAAAAAAAAAAAAAAAAAAAAAAAAAAAAAAAAAAAAAAAAAAAAAAAAAAAAAAACACGGTTATTTTAGAAAAGCATTAAATTATATTTTATTCAAAATATTTTTTTACCGTTAGCTATAACTTTTTCCCAATAAGTGAATTCCGCTAAATTAAAAAGTGTAGTTATGTTTCTGAATGTACATGACATGTGTTAAATTATTTGTAGAAAAGTCCAAACTTTAAAATGATGTACTAACTTTCAAAATATCTCTAGTAGATTTGTAGCTACAGCCATCTATAATGAGCTCTCAAAACTATTTAAAACACCTAATAATAAACATTTTGCATTAAGCTAATAGATATACATTTGATGTTTACTGGAATGGAAAAGAAAATAAAAAAGATTGCAAGATAATTCAGATCAGTTATAAAAAATAAATCTAAACTCAATTCAATTTCAAGACATGATATACGTGAAACTTGCTGATCTTTTTCGCGAACGTGAGGCAGTCGAATGATGTGATTAAAATGTATAAACCGAAGTCACGAAGCTTAAACCATACATGCGATCCGCGTGTAAACGTCAGACCTATCTTGTAAACACCGTTAACGAAATCACGCGAAACGAGTATACATATACACGACGATTTTCCTCGATTGTTTACGATCTTATAGAAGTCGCCGCTTTATATTCGATTATCGCGCTTCCAATCGTTCTTACCTATTTCCATTATGGCGAACAGTCCCGGTACATCTATCGGAATACAGATAGAGTAGAATACATAATTATTGGCATCCCTATTAGCTATTGACACTCCAGAAAGACTTGATAGAAAACTATGAACTAACGCCGTTATAAACGTCTTTAAACGAACGCCATTCAAAAGAAATCATGTTTTTCGAATACTACTGACTAAAGCTTGATTTACTCTTGATGTGCTCTTTACTTCTTGTTTCTTGTTCTGTTTTTTTTTTAGTTTAAGGCTTAAGCTTGATCTTGTGTTATTTGCTTTCTGTTACTTTTTTTTTATCTCTTTCTCACTCAAATCTTAAACTAAAAAAAGACAGAAAACAAGAAACAGAAAGCAAAAAAAACACATTGTATATCAAGCTTTAAAGTTTGAGTCAAAAAGAGACAAAGAAAAAGTAACAGGAAATAAATAACACATTGTAGATCAAGCTTTAGGGAAGCTTTACACCTTGGCAGAAAACAGAAAGGCAGATGCCAATTAGAACTCGCGCTGATGATGAAATGATAGTCGACAGTTTCTGCGTTTCTACAAGCGCAAGCTCTGATTGGCCTTTTTTGTTTTCTGCTTTTCTATCAAGGTGTGAAGTCTCTGTAAAGCTTCATCTATAACGTGTTCTTTCCTTTGTCTCTTTCTGACTTAAATTTTAAGCTAGAAGAAGACAGAAAGTAAAGAGCACATTGTAGATCAAGCTTAAGAGAGAATTCACACCTTGGCAGAAAGACAAAAGCCAATCAGAACTCGCGTGATGATGAGATCGACAGTTTTTGCTTTTCTAGCGCGAGTTCTGATTGACTTCTGCCTTTCTGTCTTTTGCCACGATATGAAACCTCTCTAAGGGAGAATTTTCTGTCAAAATCTGAATTCTCCCTAAGGAGCATGCCAATAATTGTGTGTTTCATCTTACGATATTTCAACGCGAAAAACTGGCTATCTTGAGTGAATCTATCTGTTCTAGCAGCACCTCACTCCGTTTTTCCCTTCTCTCTCTTCGACATGGTATGCATTCGTCTCACTTCGACATTTTATCGAGTGATTCCGTTTCCTACGATAATTCGCAAACATCTCACGGTCGAGAGAAATTCCTCCAGGTCAACTGTAAACTCCGCTCCTTAGTCACTCGAGTGTCAGTTGACCTTTTCGAGGATATTGACGTTCATGTGTATGTTCTATTTTTTGTTCTTTTTAATTGGAACATTGTCGACCAAGTTATAACAAACAGTAAGATAAATGTCCCAGCAATTGAAAATGTCCCAATGATTGTAACATCGATAATATATCTGTACTTAATATTCCTAAAAAAAGTCTTTAAAATTTTGTTAAGAGATATTTGTATTAATTTATAATATTATTTAATGTAATATTTTTTGTAATATTATGTGATATAATCCAATTTCATTCCATTATTAAGTCGGTATAATGATGTATAATGACATCATTTATGTCATTGATATATCATTATTGCCGAGATAAAATATCACAGGGTAAAGTACACAATTATTGGCATTTCCCTTAGGGAGAATTGAGATCTTGACAGAAAATTCTCTTTTCTTTTAGAGAGGCTTCACATCTTGGCAAAGGATAGAAAAGCAGAAACCAATCAGAACTCGTGCTAATAGAAAAGTAGAAACTATTGACCTCACCACCAGTGCGAGTTCTGATTGGCTTCTGTCTTTCTGATTTCTACTTTTCTGATTTCTACTTTTCTGCCAATCTGTCCTTTTCAGCTGCATTCCTGAACTAGTGCAATAAGTTAGAGTGAGAAAAAATATATTTGTCTCACTTTAACTTATTGCAGTAATTCAGCAGTGCAGCTGAAAAGAATAAATCAATAAATTCTCCCTTAAACTTAATTTACAATGTGCTCTTTGCTTTCTGTTTCTTGAGTTGCATTCCAAAATGTTCTTTTTAAGGAAAATTTTACTGAAAATCTATAGTTCATATAACATATATTATAGATTTTCTGTAAAATTTTCCTCGAAAGAAATATTTTGGAATATAATCCTGATCTTCTTCTGGCTTAAAGTTTAAGTCAGAAAGAGATAAAGAAAAAAAAACAGGAAGGATGATTTGCAGATATCATATTTATCACCGTTTAAAATCGACTAATCTTCTGATTTAATAAACTCGTCCTTGAGAATCGTTAATCGATCCGACTATACGCCATTGCGATACGTGCTTACATATTTTACATAGTTTTGTATATATTTCTTTAGCTCCTTCCTCAAGGCACATAGTATCGATCGAGGAGCGCGAACGACGTGGCCAGTAAAAAGGAAAAAGATCAAGTATAAGAGATACACGCGAGAGCAATAACAATGTGCGACCTATGGGACCACGTTCGTCGATCGCGGGGTCAACATCGACCGGCGATGAAGAGCGTTAGCTACGCAAGACGCACGATGGTGACGCATCGCGACACACGCGAGACGTCACTGGAGAGAAAGAGAAAGAGAGAGAGAGAGAGAGACACGTTCATTTCCGTAGGCACGAGGGGACCGTCCCTCTCCGTCTCACTTCACTTCGTCCTGCCTAGCCCTGCCTCGCACGCATGCCATCGTGCCGTGTGTCCAAAATGGCTGGCCGCTAAAATTAGCGTGCGAGAGCGAGCGAACGAGTGACACAGATAAACACACATATACGTTCTCGTATAGCATATTTAAAAAGAACAAGTGAGAGAGAGAGAACGGGACGAATATGCAAAGAGGAGAAAAAGATATATAAAGAGAAAGAAAGAGAGAGAAAGATATATGCATGAAAAGAGACAGAGGGAGAGCTCTGCTTACCTCGTCGTTGTCGAAGTAAAGTCATATAAAATGGTATCGCCCTGCTGGACGGCCGCCTTGTAGCGTGAAAATCCAATGGCCGCGCACGGCTGCCTGCTGGCTCCAGTCGGGACAGACGGCTCGCACTCCTGTTCCGGAGCAATTCTGCTGCGATCTCGACGAATACGTGCGTGTGTGCGTGCGTGCGCGTGCGGCTGGGTCGATCACGGTCGGCGTCACGAGAGGCAGAGAGAGACGGAGAGCGAACGAGCGCGACAGAGACAGCTAGAGTGGTCGATCGAGCCGGCCTTTCGTTGCCTCTTGCCCGATGTACCCTGCGACGTGCCGGTCGGCGAGTGTTTCAACGCTGGTGATTAGCGATGTTCGTGGATTCACGACGCGGAGAGTGCGGCTGCTCGAATTAGCTGACACAAGAAGATAGACGCAGACCTGGGAACGCTCCAACTTGCTATACGGTTGCTGCCTGAATACTGACGCGAGCGCCCCTTCAACGCCGGCGCCACCGCGTTGAGATGGCGCCAGGTGGTGAGGGCAGATCGGGGTGGGACCCGATTGACCATGGTACGATTGGATACAGATTGTAAAGGCCAAATCACACTAACGATTGGCGATAGATGATTGACGATTGAAGATTGGAACTTGACCAATTGGAACAAAGCAAACCAAGGCTGAAGCTTGTTGATTCATTAAAATATAATCTTTTATTGTCAATCGCCAGTCGCTAGTGTGATTTGACTTTTAAGCCCTTATGTCACATTACGGATTGGAAATGGAGGATTGCGAATTAAAGATTAGATTTCGACGAATCAATACACTTTGGTCTTGGCCTGCTTGGTTCCAACTGGTCAAGTTCCAATCTTCAATCCGTAATCCTCTATCTCCAATCCGTAGTGTAATACCGGTTAATGATTGGTTCGACCTGGTAATTCACTAGATAATTCTTTGCATTGGTTGGTTATGTCCAATCGTACCGTGGTAATCGGGTAAATCGTACCCTTACATAGGAGCATCGAGCGTCGAGCATTAAAGCGGTAGCCAATCAACGTGCCACTTTCCAAGATCCCTATTCTTGAAATTTTTGCATGTACGTAATTTTCATTGCGCAGCTATTTTATGGTATGATTAAACCTGCGTAGTAAAACTTATGTATATGCAACTATTTCAAGAATAAGGGCCCAAATATAATTCTGGGACTTGATACGTTGATTGGCTAACGCTTTAACGCTCGACGCTGGAACGCTCCCATGTATTGGCATCTTAAGTTCTCGTAGCTTTCACTTTTGACACTTTTGCACGTAATGCTCATTGCATATCACAATGGCCGCGTTCTGGTATACGCTCGCAACGCCTAAATCGCTCTTCAAGTTGTTCCATTAGACGCTCACGGTGTTCACGACGAACTGTTGTAACTAGCTTTATAACTAGCTTCCTAAGCTCATGCAGGATTCACACCGCGTCCAATGTCCGACATATGACGTTTTCTTGTTTTTTTATTTTTATGTTTTATGATGTCGGTAAGTAGGAAAGGCAAAGAATAGTTCATACATTTCTCTGCTTTAATAAAAAGCATAAACTCTGTTATAAAACAGAGAATAGTTCATGTATGACGAGAACATCGTAATCGTGTGTACAGTTAGATCAAAGTTTTAATCCGTATAAAAAGGTAATTATTAAGTTTTATAAAATAATGTATATGATTAAAGCAAAGAAAAGCATACATGAACTATTCTCTGCTAACAGAGTTTTTGTTAAAGCAGAGAAAAGCATGTATGAACTATTCTCTGCTTTATAACAGAGTTTATGTTTTTGATTAAAGCAGAAAAGCATATATGAACTATTCTCTGCCTTTCCTACCGACATTATACAACATAAAAATAAAAAAAAACAAGAAAACGAAAAGTGAGCAACAATTTTCATTTTCAGAAATCAATTTTATGCGTAAAAATATATAAATTTACAGTTTAAAAAAAAGATGGGGGCGTTATACTGCATATTTACTAAGAGCTCCTGTTTCAATGCTAAAAATGACGGATTTGTACATATATATTATGCATCTATTGTTAAATTCATGGCATAGCAGTTATGTTGCTGAATATTAATAAACTTGGCCAGCTGGATTGTTTGTTCTTCTTAATTTGAGGTTATATGGGCTTACGACTATTGTATGATAGAAGTATGCATATATTACGCAGCTGCGACAAAACTATTCCGCAGATTCTGCTAAAAACTGCTGAAAAACGCGGAACGCTCGTGATTGGTTCCGCTCTGGTTCCGCGCTCCACTATTCCACTGCATGGGTTCGCACCCTTAGTATAAATTGTGTATTTCAGGGAATTTCCCATACTTTTATAAAATAAATTGCACGAGCTTCAAACTTCTACAGCAGCGGTGATTGACAGAATCTTCTTTTTTATTTCGGTATGTAGATTTTTCAAAATTGCGTGCATATGACTGGTTTTTCAAACAGTACATGAATGTTCGCAAATAAGTGACTAATCTCTGAATGTATATATAGTTTATATAATGAAAGGATTAATTCGTAGGATAAAATCCTGAAATCTAAAACAATTTGATTTTGTGAAGAGATAAGTGAATCATTGAAAAGTGACTGTTTAGGTTAAGTTTTAGATTTAGGTTAGATTTTAGGTTAGTTTTAGTTAGTGTACAATACTTCGGATACAATAAAAGACATGAAAGCTCTTTTTCTAAATATTCAATTATATATAAGCTCTTTTTCTAAATATTCAATTATATCCCTCAATTATATGTCAACAGGAATATTTGAAGAAGGAAAACCACTGGAAATCATGGTATCGCCATTTACCTGCAGAAGCTGTAATGTACAGTTATGGGATCTGGAGATACTGAAACAGCACTACAAGTCTGAATGGCACAAGTACAATTTGAAAAGAAAGATAGTTAACCAACCACCAATCACAGTTGAGGAGTTTGAGACATTAAATGCCATGAAACGCAAGACATTTGAGCAGTCAAAGGATAATTGTTATTGCAACATATGTTGCAAGATGTTCAAAACAAAAAATCAGTATAAGAATCACTTGATTTCTAAAAAGCACAAAGAAAACTCTGACAAACAAGAAAATAATGATAATGAATTGTCCCAAAGAACCGAGAATGCTACAGAAAACATTAATGGTGATATATCAGGCCTTGGTAACTCTGTCTTTATGGAGAATGCAATTTCTAGTAAGAGAACAGATGTGGAGGATATAGAGACTGACTCAGTCGTAGAGTCTGTGGATTCAGACGAATGGATAGAAGACACTGAGAATCCTGTGGATAATAACAATTGCTTATTCTGTGATCATCAAAGTAGATCATTAGCACGCAACTTGAACCATATGGTAATTGCACATTCTTTCTTTATACCTGATCCTGAGTACTGTGTGGATGTAAGGGGCCTGTTGACATATCTAGGGGAAAAGATATTTGCTGGATATATGTGCATCTGGTGCAATGAATCAGGTGAGCATAAATGTGACTTTATTTTGCTGCAATTATTTACTTTGTAAAGAAATATATGTCGATAATAAAACATTTACAATTATGTAATATTGATAAAGGGCTATATAAAGACAGAATCAAGAATTTATATCTAGATAGTTTTCCTAAAGCTACCTTTGACAAAGTAAATTTTGAAGTAATTGTTTAATTTTAAGATTATATACACATTTGTATGTATCATTAGGAAAGAGAAGTTTAATAATTATTACTTAGTTTTATAACTCAAAGTTTTAATTGTTATATTTTATATGTGCACTATGGATATCTCTACTGACCTCTAAATAGTTAGTTGTATTGCAAAATATTTTAATTTGTATATAAACAATTGACTTATTGAAGCTTTAATTGTGGCAACTCTAATTGTGTTTTGTATTAAATCATATTTTAAAATCCTCTTTATTTCGCCAAATAGATAATGACTTTAAGGACACTGTACAAAGAGTATGTTCATTTTTTTAGATATAATCTAAGTAAAGTTGCAAAATCTGCCGACAGCAGGCAAATTTTTTTCCTGTGGAAAGTGTTGTCATTGAAGTTTTAATTACAAAAAAAAAAACTAATATCAAAAGCTACTTTAGTTCATTGTTATTTAAATATTGTGATTAAACTTTTTTTTGTTAATAATTATTTTTACAAATTGTACTTCCCCTTTTCTAATAATCATTTTTGTAAACTGTACTTTTTAAGAAATCTTTATTCTACGTAAATAAATACAGAGTGATTTATAAATGCATGTCAATACTTTAGAAGGTAAATCTACACACTAAAATAAGTAAAAAAGGTCATATGAACATATGTCCTACATATCTTAGTTTTCAAGTTATGAATGATTAAAGAAAATGTATTCGCCTTGTGCATCAACACACGCTACTATACAGCTTAGCATGTCTCGACATTGTTTAATGTTTACAAACAATATCTATCAATACAAATCGAGCAGAATTTCAGACAGTCAGTATCTTATCCTCACGAGTTACTATGTGTGTGTTCTGAAGTTATTCTGAATATAGTTCTAAAAGCGGAAAAATGGTCATATACACTTATGGTGAAATAGTCGACATGCATTTGATGTATAGCTCAGATAATTCACAACTGAGTTTACAAATCACTAAACTCGTGCGTTCCCACTTTTTTCTCAGGTAAAGCCTTCCAAAACGTGCACGCAGCGAGAGCGCACATGCTGGACAAGGGACACTGCAAAATGCTGCACGAAGGCGAGACTTTGCTCGAGTACAGTGATTTCTACGACTACTCGTCCAGCTATCCGGACGGCGAGGATTCCAGCGCAGAAGTGAGGCTGCCCGTTGAGCTGGACGATACCGGTTATCAGATAACGCTACCGTCCGGCAATGTGATCGGCCATCGAGAGCTTATGAGATATTATAAGCAGAAATTAAACCCGAACAGCACGGTCAAGTCAGTAAGCGATAAAGTGCGCAAGATAATGCTGCAATATCGATCTCTCGGTTGGACCGAGACAAGTAAACCGAATGCCGCGCGGAAAGCTCGGGATATCAGGTACATGCAAAGTATACAGGCCAAGTACTCGACGCAATTGCAGTTCAAGGCGAACAAGTTGCAGCATCACTTCAGGAAGCAAACGATATTCTAAGCTTCGGCCACTTCGACTCTTAGACGTCACAGGAGACTTCCACGAACGCGAAGTTTCTTCACGAGGTAAAACACTTAATAGTCAATATTCTGTCTACTCTCGTCATTCCTACGCGGATTTTATCAAGTATTTAAAAAAATAACGAATAATTGACAAAATCCCTTTAATACACTTTAATATTTGATAAAATATGCGCAAGAATGCTGAATATTAGGCATTCTGTTCTGTTATCTCTATTATTATGTTGTTACGACTCGTTCATGTAACTGTACTATATATAATGTAAAAATGAATAAATGCATCTACATTTAAATAAAAAGAGTGAAGGGATCACTCGCAACACCGTTCATCGTGGTCTCGTTTTATAAACGATTGCTACGAAATCGAAATTTATTTTAAAGGATATACACATTTCACGCAATACAAATCATTATAAATCGCGTATTATTTTGGCGGACGTTCTTACAAAATAACTCGTTTTTATACTCTCGCAAACACGCGACAACGACGACAAAAATATTCTTTATTCTTCCTCGCGTATGATTCTCCTCCCTTCCCTTCTTTCTTCTTTCGTCCCTTTTAATTTGTATACTCATATGGACCCGTGTTTTATTTAGCAACAGAGCGGGGACAGCTCCCTTTCTATATTCTCTCGCGATATATAGAATGTAATGTATGTACGTATATAAATTCGAAAACAATCCGTCGTCGCGTTTCGCTGATGCTCGCACGAGAGAAAAAGAGAGAAAAGAATCGTGCATTATTGGATTTACTATAACTGGACGTTATTATGCACTCCATGGACCGTTCCTCATCGCGACATCAGTGAATCGCGAGACGCGCGCGGAAGGGTCAACGACAAATCGTTGCTTCGACTCGACACCGCGACATCTTTCAATTTCAAACTCGAAATCTATCTCGAGATTGCAATCGCTGTGACGCGGGTTTCACTTCACGAGGAAACGCAGTTACGGAAAGAATTACACAGGACCACAAAAAAATAAAGTCTTTTTACCAGAAAGAAGAACCACTATTTTTTATATATTTCGACTGTATTATGTATTATTGGAATTGAATATGACCTTTAAAATAACGTAGCTTTATAACAAGCTGTTATAACAAGTTTTTGTTATGGGTAATGAGTAAAAAAAAGACTCCAAAGCATTTTTCTACATAGAACATGCACGTTGTGATTAAATTTTAAAAAATTAAAAACAATCATGTATATTTGTGTCGAAACATTCAAACCTTTTAATAAACGAGATATTAAGTTATACGGGGTGCTTGATTTCTATGAGTTCCCTTCCCTCTTACGTATAGGACATTAATGATATATATCGTACTCGCGAAAATCAACTTATAACATATTAACATTAATATTTCTAATATATTAACATAAGTTATATTAACATATAACTTAATATCTCGCTTATTGAAATTTTTATGTTTCAATATATAAATGTATAGTAAATCGCAAAGCGGTTTAGATACCATGAATTTCAGAGCGTAGCGAATAGTCTAATAAGAGAACGAATTAGTCAAAAATAAGTTCTCTCATAGGACCATCGACTGTACCCAATTATTGTTTTTACGCTAAGGAAATTTAATTACAGCATGTCCTATGTAGAATATGAAAAATGTTTAATTTTTAGTCTTTCTTGCCTGTTATAACAAAAACTTGATATGCTACGTTATTTTACTGTCATGTTCGGTTTCAGAACGTCGAAATACATAATAAAATAGTAATTCTTTTTTCCGATAAAAAATACTTTTTTTTATGTAGTCTCATCTTTGCTATTTCTGTTAATGGCGGGCTTAGGAGTTACTTTTATAAAGCAATTCGCGTTATCATTACTCGTTATATATCCAAAAACAAGAACACGTTATCATTACTGCCGCTCATTTTGAGAAATAACTCGTTACTGTCTGTCTGAAGAGAAATATCGAATTGTTACAATTTGTGCGATTTTTTAGGATTCTCTGCTGTCCGCTTCATGTAAATGCATCCCACATGTGCACAGTAACGAGACTATTCATTATAATTATTCAAAAAGTGCAATTGTGTTACCGTTAGAGATGTGCGAATCAAAGATTTTTTATGTCGAATCGAATCTCAGATTTTAATTTCGAATTCGAATCGAATCGTTGAAAAAATTTTTAATTAATATAATCATTGAATTCAATATGAAAATAATATGATAAGATAACATTGATCATATGATATCAATTCATTTTAAGAAATATATAATATATTTCAATTCCAGTCTTGAAAGTTGCGCAACAACACATATCGATCCGACAGTTGTCGGTAAGAATTTATCTAGAAGCCATTATCTTCTTTTAATATTTTTGAAGAAAATCTTATGTATAGCAAACTTTTCAAGTCATGCTAATTCCTGTAAGGCTGGATGAAGGGGATTGGAGGGTTAGATTGCTTGAAAATCGTGCTTGTTTTTTCACAATTTTTTATAACAAACTGAAAGAATATGCGAAAGTGTTATTTTGACATGTATTTATACAACATGTAAAGAGAAGAAAAATATAATTTTGATGATCAAATACTCAATATAAGTGTATATATGGTGCATGCAGTTAAAATATATTTCATTTTTTTTTCAAGGTCGTCATTTTGCAGTAATATCTCGACTCTCGGTGGTTTAATTAAGCTGAATTTTAGATAGAACATTTCCGTAAGCTTGTCGTTATCGTGTGAACCATTGACAAACTCGTGAATTTTGAAATATTAATTTTTTTAAAAAGAACAGAAAATTTAATAATATTCCATTAAGATACTTGCAATTTTGTTAACTTTTACTCAATTTCTATTGTAGTGGTTTATATGGTAACGAGCTTACGGAAATAAGCTTACGATAATAAACTTACGGAAATTTTCTACCTAAAATTCAGGTACCTTGAAAAGAAAAACGAAATATATTTTAACTGCATATACCATATACACTTATATTGAGTATTTGATCATCAAAATTATATCTTTTCTTTATATGTTGTATAAATATATGTCAAAATAATACTTTCGCATATTCATTCAGTTTATTATAAAAAATTGTAAAAGAACAAGCACGATTTTCAGGCAATCTGACTCTTCAATCCACTTAATAGTACTTCGTTAATGCTAATGTGCGCGATCCGTATTCGAATATTTTCGATTCGGATTCGAATCATAGGGATTTGAATCGAACCGAATTTCAGTTGATTAAATTCGAATAGTTTGCACATTTCCAGTTACCGTTATCATCTTTGACAGAAAAAAGTAACGTCGTTACCAAGCCGTTATTGAAAAGAAGTAATTTGTGACGATAACGACGTTACTTCGCGAGCTGTGCTGGGATTCTGTAACTCGTTATTGGAGTTAACTTCAAGCTTTTATATACCGTAGAAAAGCTGCGCAACGATAACGAAACTATCGTTAACTCCAATAACGAGTTACAGAATCCCAGCACTGGTATCGATGGTCACTCGATACAAGAAGACAATATCGAATTTTTCATCGCAACATAACACTGTTGTCCACTCCGGAGAAGAGGACACGATATATATCGGGTGTCGAGTTAAAGTAGCGAAATGTCAAGCTACAACATTTGACATTTTTTCTTCTTTCCTTCTGATCGGAGAAACTATTGTCACCGGTACCTAATATCTCTCGCGCGGCGATCAGTTGCTATATCTCTCTTCCTCGCGACATGTAACACGCGATTCCAGAAGTATACCTCGTATATCTCCGTTCTTTTTTTTCTTTGCTTCCTCTTTGCACCACGGAGCGTTTGGCCGTGTCGATTAAACGAATCTCGCGTTGAAATGCAGAACAGGACGGGGAGTCCGCGTTGGTAGACACCCAGTAAACTTTCAGCGGACCCCTCGGCGTGGTATACGAATGTTTCTCTTTGTTTCTTTAACAACGACACCTCGTTCAAAACATTTACGCACTAACAACGGGCGGGGCAGTAACCTCCGACCTCGGAGACATTTGCGAAACGTGCTACGGGTGAATTGCCCGATACATATGTTTTTTTTTCTTGCTTTGCTTTTCTTTTCTCTTATTACGAATAAATACGACTCTATGACAGGGACGTGCGATTTATGAAATTGTGCATCGCGATGCGATCTCTTTTAAGAATCGCGATGAATACGATACATCGATGAATACGATCGCATCGCAATTTTGTATCGCAAATATAATTTTAAATCGCTGACGCGGTTTTTAATCATAAGGGAACCTACACTGAGAGAATAATTATAGTTACTTTCGGCATCAACTATACTTTTTTGTGATTTTAACAACAAAAATAACTAGAAGAACTATCTTTCTTAATAACACTTACTAAAACAATAGTTTTTATAATTATTTTTGTGGCTAAAATTACAGAAGAGTATTGTTAACACCGAAAGCAACTATAATTTTCTCTCAGTGTAGGGTATGATGGGAGTCGTATTTAAATAAATATTTAAATAAATGTTAAATATATTAAAAATTAAATAAAATCAACTCTCTTTTCGTATTGCATCAAAATATTACTTAAAATGTCCACTATAAGAAAACACAAATTTTACTGTGAAAGAATACTTAAAAATGAAAGTATAATGAAGTTAAATGATTTTACTTTACATGACTTAATTTCATTATGCTTTCTATGCGGGGCAAAATGGGAGACATTTTACAAAACTTGTTTTTTATCAAATCATTAATTTTAAAACGTTTTTAAAAGTGTCTTATTAAGACATGCAATATATATATATATATAAAGATGTATTATTGCACGTTTAATTAATTATAATTATTTATTGATATTTTTCCCATGAAACAATAAGACTACCTTTTTTATTAAAATATTAATGACAATCAATATTAAGAGAGTGTAGTATTCTTTCAATCTTCTGAAACATATATAAAAAATATATAAAAATCATATATATATATATATATATATATATATATATATAAAGAAATTATGCAATTTAACATTTTAAGGCTGTCAATGGCATAATCCCATCATGCCTCTAAGTGTATAAATTTGGATTAGATAGTGTAAAGTATCATGGATTATGTGTCGCACGATATATGCATAAATATTTAATTAAAATAACGAGTGATTTTGCGATAAGAGTCACATTATGTATAGCATTGCGATTCAAGAAAAGAAAATCGCAATGCTTGCTATATATCGCAAAATCGCACATCCCTACTCTATGAGCGGGCATCGCCGCGCTTTTCTCGCGGCACACCCGAGAGACATACACATTAGACAGAGAGCTGTTATTGTCATACGACGATACACACATTATGTACTTATCTACTTTGCGCTCTCTCTCATGCTTCGCCTCGGTTTAACCGAAATGCCGAAGAACACCAAGCGGATCGAGAAGCCCGGTTCGGCGGTTTAATCAGTGAAAAAAATTTGCAATACTTTTTTTCTTTTGCAATAAGTTTCAAGACATATCAATATCCGATAAGAGAATTCATTTTTTTCAGTAAGGAAAAGGTACCACAATTCCTGGATATGTACCTAATCTTGGACATTCTTATTATTTTGGTCTTTAAATATTTAAACTTTCAAGACATGGAATGTACTCAATACTTATGCATATATTTTATGTTGAACATTTAAATATTTATATTTTAAGACCAAAACAAATAAGAATGTCCAGGATCATATCCGGGCATCAGTACTATTACTTCATAATTCTTAAAATATAATTTTCTTATTAGATACTGGATATGTAATGTAATAAAAGTGCGATTTTTTTTCGCTGCCTGACCGTGTGTCTTTAAAACATGCACAACGCCATTCTTCGAATCTTTTTTTGTACGGTATAGTTTAGTAATATTAGTTAATTAATTAGCGTGTGTATCGCTTTAACACCAATATGATATCACGCGATCGAACGACGGACTGTATTCTCTAAATTTCTTGGAGTGAAGTCGCATTCACATCGAATGAAAATTCACTCAAAGCGATTGCGAAAATATTCACTCGAAATCGCTAGAATGAATGTTTCATTCAAACTTGAAATGGATTCATAATCCATATAAAAGATTGTTACAATCGATTAGAGTGAATTTGTTCCTGTTACGGTGGAGCACATCGGAATCACTTTTCAATTTCGAGTAGAAGTATTTACTCGACGATTCAGAGTAGAACAATTCACTCTGTATGAGTGAAAAGTCAGTCGGTTTTAAATGACTCGGCTGTCCGTCTACTTTCTTACTGGGATTTTATACGAGGAAATTTTGAGAGTGCTCTCTAAAATTCTTGGAGTGAAATATTGCAAACGAGTGAAAAATCACTCAAAGCGATAATGAGAGTACCGCCATTTGGAAACGCAAGAATGAATGTTTCACTCAAACTTAGGATGCATCTTAATTTATACGATTGAATGGTTTCATCCATTAAAATGATTTTGTCTTGTTACGATAGAGTACATGAGATTTCCTCACTTTTCAATTTCGAGTGAAAATATTTATTCGAGATTCAGAGTAGAAAACTTTGTATAAGTGGAAAACCATTCGATTTTAAATGACTGCTGTCATTTAATATTCCCACTGGAATTTTACTTGAAGAAATGTTGAGATTTCTTTCTTAATTTCTTCGAGTAAAATATCACTGAAAACGAGTGAGGATTGACCGATGACGAGTGATTTTAGTCCACATAGGTGAATGGTTTAACCAGTTAGCTGTGTATGACGAGCATACTTGTCATGAAGAAATGGCAATTTTTAGCGTTATGACGAGTATACTCGTCATGTAACACAATTTAGGTATACACTTTTAAAAGAGAGCAACACAGCTAACTGGTTAAGGCAATTTTTAGCGTTATAACGAGTATACTCGTCATGCAACACAATTTAGGTACACACTTTTAAAAGAGAGCAATACAGCTAACTGGTTAATTGATTAGAGTGACTTAATTCTCTTGTGGAACATGTCGGTTTCACTTCAGTTTCGAATAAAAATATCACTTGAATTGAAAAATTCACTCTGCGCGAGTAAAAAACCACTAGGCTTCGTGAATAACTCTATTGTCGCTCTACTTTTCGAGTAAGATTTAACTCGAAGAAATTTAGAGAGCACAATGAAATAACATTCAAGTATGCTCTCGAAAAACTTTAGATTCCGTTTCCCCCGAGACTTGTGGTGAATCGGCGCGGCTTGATCCATCTTTCTGTTCTCAGAGCCTCGATTCGAAATTTCTCCTCATTTAGCTTCAATCCAGTAGCTTTACCATCAGCTTGAGCGCCTGATGAGGCGGCGCTGGTCTAATAGATTCATCCAGCTCCGTATACGGGATCTCCGCCTCCACCTGGAAGCCGTGTTTCAAGCAGACCCTCTGCGAATATACGCCGGTCGCGTCGGCCTTGAATATCTGCAAGGTAAGTACAAACGAGATTGTTCTTCGTCTTGTACGAGAGTCGCTGATATGATATTATTCGCGTATAAGACGGCGCAAAGGGGCGAATCGACACGATAGTGACTTTTGTCGTCGTTTGAAAGAAATCATTTATTACCTTCAGAAACAAAAATTGCTGTTTAGTTGATTTTAATCCTGAAGGTAAAAAAGAGTGAAGAGAAGGAAATGGTTTCGCCAGTGCTATGAATATAGCGCGTTACTATCCCTATAACAAAACAAGTTACGGTGACATCACAGTGGACTCATAATCTTTGTCGTGAGTCTATTGTGATGTCGCTGTGACTTGTTTTATTATAGGGGTTTTGTTATAGTAACGTCGTTACCATTACATTTTTTTAGTAACAGCTTGGCAATTATAAATTGCCAAATTTTATTAAAATTTTTTTTCGTTACGGAAACATTACATTACTAACAATTTCCGTTATTTTCTTTATTAATTAAATTCCGTTATTTTCTCTATTAAAATCAAGTAACAGAAGTTGTAACAACTTGTAACTTTTAATGAGTTATTTTTAAAAATAATTAACAGTCATGGTAACAAGTTATTTTTAAATAGTAACTTTCCCAATTTCCTGTGTTTGATGATTAAAAAACACGAGCTCCAATAAACGCCATCAAGAATAACATTACATTAATATTATAATTTCTCACTTAACATTTTGTAACTGTTACATACAACAAGTGTTATATCGCACTTACATTGTTAAGTGGAAAATTATAACATCGATATAATCTCAGTAGACATCAACTATTAATATATAACATTAATATTATAATTTTCTACTCAATAATATAATGAATGTGTTATATAATAGTTATATTGTCGAATGGGAAATTGTAACATCGACGTAATGTTACTATTAGTCGATGTTTACCGAAGAGTTGCGTTTAATAAATAAATGGGAGCCAATTGGTGAATGTTGACACGTGTCGATGCGTTCTTAAATTGCTGTGGCGTCCGAAATAAAGATGTATCAAGAATTTGTCCATCTCGATCCGCCCCGTTGTCGCGCGAAGAAAGGGCAGCGTGCGATATGAGTACCTTTCTGAGGGAAAGTAACGGAAGTGCACTGTGATCAGTGACTTCGATAAACGAAAATCACTCCATGCATATTAATCGAAGGGCATGCTGAAACAAAAGGACAGTGTGCTGTACATATACACATACATATGCGCGTTATTACACCTCAGTGATTATGCCGACGCGTCACAATCTTAAATTAACGAAATAAAAATAAAGGAGGAAACATTCTCTCTCTCTCAATCTTTCTCTCTCTTCTCCTCCCTTTCTCTCTCTCTCTCTCTCTCTCTCTCTCTCTCTCTCTCTCTCTTTCTCTGTACGTTTTTGTTTTTTCTTCCTCCTTTTTTATAATGTCGATAAAATCGATAAGTGCGAAAGTTCGCCCTCTGTACTTTCGGAACGCCTCGGCGTTGTCGAGCAGAGACACCCCCGCATACGTGAATAAGCAAATCTCGTGAGAAAGAACCTTGAAACCGGCGTTCTTCGCGGTTTCCACGCAGTCCGCCATTAGGATGTTCGCCAGGCCTTTACCGCGATGATTCTCGTCCACGCTGAGGATCCGGCACTCGAACAGCTCGTCGACGTTGTACTTGGCGAACAGGTCGACCTTCTCGTTTACTTTGTAAAGCAATCCGAAGATGGTCCTGAATTTTTTGTCGTTCAACTCGGCGAGGCGCCGTTCTGCCTCCTCGCGTTCGCCCTTCTTCAATATGCCATTTAGTGCCATACCCGCTATCTGATAAGAGGAAGCTGATTATAATGTTTGCCCTTTATATACAAAACACAGTTGGACTAATAATAAGTAAGCAACAGAGAAACATATTAACCTTGGAACCCCAAACATCAAAAAGTTTAGTAAAACTAAACATGAATAATTCTTATCTCCAGCACATTTTCATTTGCTTATAATTTTTAGAAAAATAATTTAAATTTAATCCTTTTTTTCAATCGATGTAAAAAACATCGAGGACTATAAATCCATTGATATTTTTACGATTTAATAAAGTTGAAAAAAGTTATAACGAAAAAACGAAAAACATGTACACTTGAAAAACAGTAATGTTTAAAAAGTTGGTGAAAATAAATGAAAATAAAAATAATTAAATAAAAATTAAATAATAAAATTTAAGAAATAAAAAAAAATTAAAAATAGAAAAAAATTGAAGTAAAATAAAATAAAATAAAAATTAAATAAAATTAAATAAAAAATTAAATAAATAAAAAATATAAGTTAGATATAAGTATATATGTGTGTGTGGAAAAAAAATATATATATTCATATATATTTACGTTATATTTACATTAATTATATTTACATTATACATATATATATATATATATATATATATATATAATATAATAAATATAACTGAAATATTAATAATCCTATTTTCAAGATATCAGATTGGATAATATTGAAGTAAACAAATAAATGTGACAAGAAAATTGTCACTACGTTTTGTTCCATGCTACACCCGAATAAAAATATTCTGAGGAACCGTGTAGAGTTAGCTTTTACTATGCGAGAAACACGAAGTATCTCGAGATATTTATAAATTAAAAGATTAAGAGAAATACGACACAAAATTCTTCGAAGCTCTATACAATGAGTAAAAAGAAAATATTTTGCATATTCTACTTTTCTGGGATATAATGATGAATATATATTGTCCCGGAAAAAGTATTTAAATTAAAAAATGAGATAATTTTCCTAAAAATTATTCCGAAATTCGAATATCAAAATAATTTCCCAACAACTTTTCCGAAATATTGAAAGCATACAATTATCTCAAAAAGTTACAATACAGAGATTAATACAATGCACTAAAAGATTATTATTATTTCGGGAAGGCTATATTTTTCGATACACTATCCTGTTATACAAATTTTGATATATTATATAAATTCATAATATTATAAATATAATATTTATAAAATATATTATATATACAAAGTATTTTCTCAAGACAATTGCAGACTTCTAATATTTTGGGAGGATTGTATTTTGGCAGATTGTGTCTCTGTATCCGAGTTTTGGCAGATTGTTCCATTTTGCGAATCTGGAGATTTCAATTTTTCGGATCCCAATGTACGCCGCGGGGACAATTGTACGAACGTCTCGCGGGGTAAACGCTTACGTACCGCTCCCTTCTTATCCAGCAGCATCCTTGAGTAGCCTTGCTTCAAGGTGAGCAGGCAGTGTCTCTCGAGCTCGCGCTGCGGCTCGCCCTTGGTGCAGAGCCCGACGGCATTGTTGAGTGGTTCGTCGGCGAAGAAGTTCCACTTGAGATGGTGGATCGCCTCGTCGAAGCGCTCCTCCGGCACATCCACGACCGTCAGGCAATCGGACGACATCTTTGACGGTCGACGGGGTGGTCGACACGGCGCGAATTTTCCGCGCAAGCTGAGAGGAGCAATTTCCACACGCGCATCACACACCCCTTGGAGTGGCGAACGGGGGTCGCAACCACCGCCGCCTTCTCGTATGATGGGAAAAGCCCCGCATATTGATCGACCCAGTTCGGCAAAATGCACCACTGGGTCAGTCGTACATGGCCATCGACGATGACCGCGCAGCCATCGGTAGGCGGATTAATTTCAGGAAAATCCGAAGGAAGGATCGATGAAATGCCGGAAAAGACGAGAGAAATCAAAATGACGGGAATTAATCTTTTCAGTAAACATCATTACATCAATGTTATAATAGTAACATTAGGTCAATGTCACAATGGGTTCAGAAAACGCAACGGTTATGCAATTATTAAGTGATTATCGTCTTTGATTGAAGTATTCTCTTAGATCCACATAGTAGATCTCTGAAAGAATATTCCAATGACATTGAGCGCTCACTCAACCGTTGTGTTTCTTGAACGCCAATAACAGTAATAATACATCAATATTACAATTCCCAGTAAACAAAGAACAGTAGATTAACACTTTGAAATATTGATTTTATATATATCTCTCTTGAATGTTCTTGCTTAATATTTTAAAAATATTTTAAAGATACTGCTGAATAATATGATCTCTTTGAATACTGTAGAAATGTTTTAGGAATATTGAAGTGCCAAATATCATAATATGATTATTCATAATAATCTTCATGATCTTCATATCAATGTTAAAAATTATCAGGACCTTAAATAAGTTCTCGCTGTTTTCCAACAGATGGCGTTACCAGAACTGCGTGCGTGTAGTTTAAGATGGTAACATATCTATAAAGAAGTACTATAAGCAAGCTTGAAATTACGTGTATGTCATTTCGCCGAAGTGTAAACAACTTTTTTTTTTCATAGTGTTAAACATGTCGAGTTTCGTGTCAAAAAAAGAGTATTTGCGAGGAATTTTACTGCACTACTTTATTAAAAAAAAATCTGCAGCTGAAGCACACAGAATTCTTGTTGAGACTTACGGCGACCTTGCTCTGTCGGAAACAACATGCAGAGATTGGTTTAGACGCTTCAAAAATAATGATTTTGATGTTGAAGATAAAGAACGCTTTGGCGCACTGAAAAAGTTTGAAGACGAAGAATTGGAGGCGTTACTTCATGAAGACTCATGTCAGACGCTAGCTGGACTTGCAGAATCATTATGAGTTGATCACACAATAGTTTCGAATTATATATACATATATTTATTTTACTTGTAACTCATTATTATAGATATATCTCATACAACTTCTCTCACATCATACAAACCGCGGAATGATTCGCGATGAATACCACTATCTATCCCTTCGAATCGCGTCCCATGGTAAAAATTCTGTACAATTCAATCGTTTAAACGTTAAACAAGAACAATAACAGCGATTTTTACGATACACTACAACGCAGGATAAAAATTCATTCGGATAGAGTCGCGTGGTAAGTCTTCACGCGGAATATAAAATGCATGAAAAAATCAACCGACTATACATCCAACATAAAGAACGCAACCGTGTGGCGTTCTTCAGATTTTGTACATGTGACTGTTGAATTTTTCCATATATTATATATATTATGTAAATCCGACTGTACACATATGCGTGTTGGTGGTGTTGCATGCGTTGCTGGACAAAGAAACAATTCGAAAAATCTACCTGTTATTACGTTTTCTAAACGCACAAACCATCGGAACTGTTATTGCACAGTGATTCAACATTATAACGGAAAGTACGCTCGAAACGGGAAGGGAACGGTTCGCTTCGTTCTCAACTATTAACATCATCTTAATTAAAACGCGTTATTTACAATATTTAAAACAACAGGTCCTCGTCACCCTCGTCGAGCATGTTCGCGGCTTCCAAATTGTGCCCGGCCGCGATCATTTCCGCTCTCTCCGCCTCAACCTGTAACAAAAAGTCAGATATAAAAATTAATACAATCATCTTTCATTTCAAACATCATTCGATAAATTATCGTACGACTAATATAAACAGTATTATTATATTATTATCTGGTCTTCTCAAAAGTAAAAATGTTAATCGACTAGTTAATTCTACCTTTTATAAATTTCATGATGATAAAAAGTTAAATATTATGTGCTTTAATATTATAGAATTAAAAAAATTGCAAAAGAAATTGATTATAATGAATAGATAATAATTTATATAGGATTTCTATTATAATTGATATAAAAAAATTAAATGCATTTAAGAAACAGATGAAAAGTTGGTTACTTTAGCTTCTAGATTCATATTATCGACGATTGTACCTTTGCCTTGGCAATCTTCTTCTTATCCTGAATCTTCTTCAGCCGATAAAACTCCTCTCGCTCAAGTTCGTCGAGTTCGGAGATGATGTACGCGAGAGTTCTCTCGATTCGCGGAATAATGACATGCTCGATCGCGTTGACGCGGCGATTCGTGATTTTGATCACCTCGTCGAGAGTGACGAAGCTCGTTTGTAGCGACGCCAATTCCACTAGCAGTTTTACCGCCCGCTGGTAGTTCTTCTTCAGCTTCGCCAATTGCTGACCACCTCTGGCCAAGCCGGCCAGCTCGTAAGTATCTGTTCCATCCTGGTACGATTCAAATACCGGGAGATTCACGCCGGCGACGTTGTCTTTCTTTGAGCGAATCTTGATTTGTGCCTTTGTCACGTTCTGTAGCACCACCTGATTGAAGTCGCCCGTTGCAAACTTTGCTTCAGCCAGAGAGAACGCGGCTTCCTTCATCACTTCACCCATTAAAGTTTTAGTCTGAAAATATTAATGTCAATTTAGGAATAATGATATATACATATCATAATATCGATTTGTTCATTAAAGTTTTAGTTTGAAAATAATTGAACTGAAGAATAATACACGTATATATATACACACACATACAATTATCAGAATTAGCGACTCTGAAATTTCAAATTTTTTTCAATTGCTATTCTGAGAAAAAATGTTTATTCACTGTGTGTGTGTCAGATTTGTCCTTTTAAAATGTCAATAATTTTTTCCTAAGATATATTTTTGTATTATCAAAAATGATATTAAGAAGAAAATAGAATATTCTATTTATAGTTATATCACATGAAATAATAGGATTATACTTCAATGATTTTCTTTAAAATCATCCATGAATTGAGGAACAACAATATATAATTTGTTACAAGAGTAATAACAAAAATAATACAAAAAAGCAATATGAGAATAATGATATGAAGTTAGTGACTTAAAATTTTTAGGAACTGCTAGTCTAAGAAAGATGTTTCTGTCAGACTTATCCATTTAAAATCTTAATTATTTTTTTCTTGAGACACATTTTTATAGTATTCAAAATAACAAATATTAAGAAAATAATCTATTTATATATATGAAATGGATGGAGTTATATTTCAACGATTTTCTTTAGAATCATCCATGAATTAAAGAATAATAATATATGTGCAATTTGCTACAAGAGTAATTTATAAAACTAACATAATAAAAGTAATAATATCAGTTTAGTTTTAAAATTTCAGAGGAGCTAGTCTCAAAAAGATACTTCTGTCAGATTTATTCCTTCAAAATCTTAATGACTTTCGTGAGTCATATTTTTATATCATTGAGACGATAAAAATATTAAGAAAATACTGTATTTATATAGTTGAATATATATGAAATAATATGAATATATATGAAATAATGGAATTATACTTCAATAATCTTCCCCAGAATCATTCTGAAGCGCATCTGCAAGGCGTCAGCCTTCTTCTTCAAGAGACCATGACCTTTTTGTGCTCCTTGTAAACGGGACTTCATCAACATCTGCGCCCTGATAAAAAATGTATAGAATTAATAGAAAAATAAATGTATAGAATTAATCAAAAGATTTATAGGAGACGACCTAAAGTCAGGAGACAACCAAATCATTCAAATTCTTTATACTATCTACACATTTTTATTCCAAGGGAAACATTCTGGAAAATCAAAGCAAATGGCAAATATCAAATGAAATGAGAGGTACAGAAGGCTGAGATACACAGTGTTATTCTTAAATGAGAAAGTAAAGTGTTTCTGTTAACAGTCGAAGACACATGGGTTACACCCACTGCGCTGCAGTGCACGACCGCCGAACACAATTATTCGAGGATAAATGACGAACGGCATGCATCGTATGAACGAGTGTGTCATGCCATGATCGCGTCGAATTCGTTAAAACAAGCCACTTACCCCCGAGAGGGGAAAATTTGCAATTTATCCTTGCCCGACATTTTCGCACGACCACTGTATGGAGCAGACAGGAATGGGATTGATCAGCTGACTCGGGCGACAGGAAGTTTCGGCTATCATGTGCCTAGTGGCGCACTATTCCAATGGCGCGCAACTGACACGTGTATTCGTTTGCAGAACTGTTTGAAAGTCTTTCTTTAAATATTTTTCTCCTCTTTATATATCTAGTATATTTCTTTTTAATATATATTCTGTGAACTCTCTTTCTTTCTTTTATCCAATAAGTGTTTCAAAATAGTCGATTTTTCAATAATGATTTAAACTTAAATTCAAGTTCAAATGTTATTTAAACATATCAAACTCATTGTAAAAATAAAGTGTGTGAACGTAAATCTAAGTTTAAATTATTGCTGAAAAATTGGCCCTAAGTGTGTTTATAAGCTGATAATAATATGCTTATTATAAATCGCTTCTAATTTAAAAAGGCACTTTTATCGATAAAAGATATTTTGGAATAAGTATCAAAGTATGCAAGGTAATTTTAATAATTAGACTGAGTTTTTCTTAAGTAAAAATAAAAAGAGTATTAGAGAAAAATCTTTCACTTAATTTAATTTCACTGTGTTTCTCTCTCTCTCTCTCTCTCTCTATATATATATATATATATATATATATATATATATATATATATATATACACATTTTTTTACAGCAATGCTACGAAATAAAAGTGAATATTGTTTGGGCGAAACATGGACGATTCAAATGTCCCGCAATTGTGATTTCTCCCATATTTTCTGCGTACTTCAAATTTTCCACGGGTTCGTTTCGATCGCACGAAAGTATGTCCTCAGAATCTCACGACGATGCTCCTCATTTGACCGACGATTTGAAATCTTCTGAGAAGTGTACGTAATGAAAATTGCTTTCAATCTACAGACGGTAAATCGACGATAATATTGGACGTGTGTGCTTTTCTTTCAAGTAGAATGCAAAATTTCTGGCAGTCGGGCATTGTCAGGAAAGCCTGCGATAAGATACTCGCGAAAATGAGGATAAGCAATCCCACAGGAGTCGAGATTGAAAAAAGGTTAGTCATTTTCAAGTATGTAAAGAATAGATTTTATTGTCAGACATATATATTCTCTCTCTTTTTCTCTCTCTTGTAGTGTAAATCTTTCTCTCTTGTAGGATTTTTCGAAAATTTTTTAATTTTTGTAGCAATAAACAGTGTCGTTGTCAATTATGCAGTTTGTCTACCAAATATTATACATACATAATGATAACGTAACAATAATGACATTGTTGTTGGAATACAGAATAGATTTATATAATGAGGAACTAAGCATATTGCTGGTATTTGGTTTCTTATTATATAAATCTATTCTGTAGTTTTCAGCATATTTACAAGAAGCAGAATCGATCAGTTGTCTATTGACAATTTTTCAGTAATAGTCTAAACTTTGATTTAAATTTAAATTACTATTGAAAGAAATTAACTTAAACTTATGCTTAATTTCTCAAAATTAACAAATTTACAAGAAGTAGAGTCGATCAATTTTCAATTCTGACAATCAACTTTTGTTGTTGAAAACTACAGAATAAATTTATATAAGAAACTAAAAGCACTTGGTTTCTTATTATATAAATCTATTCTGTAGTTTTCAGCATATTTACAAGAAACAAAATTGATCAGTTGTCTATTGATAATTTTTCAGTGATAGTCTAAACTTTGATTTAAATTTAAATTACTATTGAAAGAAATGAACTTAAGTTTAACTTCTCAAAATTAACAAATTTACAAGAAATAGAGTCGATCAATTCTCAATTCTGAGGATCAACTTTTCAGTAGTAACTCAAACTTGATTTCAATTTTATTTTTAATTTTAACTTTGTTCTAATAAAATATTTGATGTGTCGAGCAGAGTTGACACACACATATACACATAAACATAAATCAAGGTTTAAATTACTATAAAAAGAAATTAATTTAAATTTCTAATTAGCTCTTTTAACTTCTCTCAAAATTAAAAAATTTATAAGAAGCAGAGTCGATTAGTTCTCAATTATGACAATCAATTTTTCAATAGTAATTAAACTTAGATTAAGGTTTAAGTTCTGTTCTACTAAAGTATCTAATATATATAGAGTTTAAACCTAATTTTTCTATTGTTTTTACTGTTGAACATCTAACTAGAATTTAAATTTTACTATTAAAAAATCGACCCTGAGAGACTTATACAGAATTTAACGACGATGTCAATATAATATAATTTGTCCAGGTTTCAAAACCTGCCGTGCGTTTATATTGATTCTAGCCTCGGCGATGTAAATGCGCGCTTTGCGCCAATCGTCGCGGTCGTACGCGATATCGTCCGAATTATCGTCACAAGCGTCGTTCCACGGCAGCGGCTCGGAGGTCGCTAAAATCTTCGGGACACCGTGATATCGTAGACGCGAACTGCCGGACATTATCACGACGTCGCCGCTCCGTAGAAACATTGCGTCGGCCGGATCCTCTTGTTTGGGTCCGCCGATGAGGAAAATCGCCGTTTGGCCGAAGCTCACGGAGAACAGCGGCGCCGCGACGTTCACCTCCGAGTGATCCGTGTGACCCGCGAGAGTCGAATTCATTCGATAGTAATTCACGATCGCCGCTTCCGCCTTGAAGTCGGTGAAACCTAATGCTTTCGCTAGGGCGGATGTTAAATCCGTCAGCTCCGTTGGCATGTCGCTCTTGGAGCTCTCGGAATACAATTTGGTGTCCCAATTGTGGTGATAACCCAGCGTCGCCCATCTTAGTTTTGGTAGGAGAGTTCTGGCTCTCTCGGAAGACCTGCATGCAAAGTGTCAATTATAATCTTATATCTCAAAAACTAAACTGATAACAAGGATTAATTTGAAGCTCTTTTACATATCTAATCAGGAGGAATGATTAGTCAATGACAATTATCGCACAAGTTGATTGTTGCGAATTGGCTATATTAATATTTTTGTGATTGAGTAAAATGATTGATTTCATTTCATGTAAATTTTTTAAATTTCAGTAGCAGCACACATATTAGTGCTTGACTTTGAAAGTTGAAATTAAAGAGTTTACAAAATAATGAAATTCAATCGATTTGAGTTTTTTAAAATCATATATAAAGATCTGTTTGTTACATAGATGTTTTAATTTAATAGATAATTTTTTTTCTACAATATTTTTCTAAAAGATTCTCTTTTGGAATCATAGAATGCATGTAAGAAGTTTAATTGCAATACTAATTGCAAAAAAAATCAGAATTTTTTACAGTGTCAATGACTAGGGAAGATGTCAATAATTAAGTGCTTTATCTTACATGAGTGCAAAATCACAAAACTTCAGTGACTTCATGGTTACTCTATTTTTTTCTATAAAATTTCATTTAAAATAAATTCTATAAAATTAATTTTTTCTATAAAATAGATCTGTTTTATATGATTGTGTGATAAGTCACAATTTGAAGTGCAATAAATTAAAACTTTATCTACAATATTCTCTTTGCTTTTTGTTTCTTTATTTCTTTCTGACTCAAATTTTAAGTTTAAAGCCAGAAAAAAACAGAGAATAAGAAATAGGAAGCAAAGAATACATTATAGATCAAGCTTAATAGCATTCCTTACTGGAAACATATGTTCCACCATGTGTCGTTATTCAAAACATTGTGGGCATCTATATTCAGCTTGTAGGGCTTTCTGGAATAATCTTTCAGACATTTTGTGATCCAATATCGTTGACCACTTGACGTGAACGGATTCCGAATAAAAATGAGTCCTCAAAAACAAAAGCGAGCAAGTGTAAGATTAAACATTGACAGTTATATTTTCACAAGATACAATTGTGCAAATATTGCATGTAGAATCGCATACCAGGAATATCCAGCAATTCGTAGATCTTCCATTTTTCTGCGGGTTGCAGTCCAAAATTATTCTCAAGCTGTTCGCCAATTGTTACTTGAGGTTTGACATATCTAACCTAAAAACGACATTTACAAGTAATTTGGAAGACACGTATTAACTAATATCACATACTCTGACGCGATCCAGATGATCGAAATCGATCACGTTGCCGAGATCGGGGACAGGATTTCGGCTTTTGTAATATTTGAAACTGTCGCGGAACATTCCCCTTCGATCTCCTGTAGGCTGCCATGTTTCTTTTCCGACGTTTCATTCGCGCCGCGAGAGATGGTTCCACCGTCCCCTCATCTATAAGCCTGTTCTTTTTAGCTGCTCTCTGATGCACTTTCTTTCCGCATCTGAAAAATAAAGTAGACATAAATTTGAGATTCGTCAAGAAAGAGCGTAAAAGCTTTTCTCAACTCACTGTTATCAATAAAAACCTCTCCAAGAGAAGGATCCACTTGAAGCTGCAAACGCTTTGGAGCGTCTAAAGTTGCCTAGAAGTTTTTGCAATGCCAATGTTTACTAATAAAAGAGCTGAGAATAGCAGAAAGAGCTGAAAATAGCACAAAGCAGTATAAAAAGTGCAACTAAACAAACAGATTTATGCACAAGCACGGGGAAGGAGACGAGAAAAGAGGCCGAATAGTGCGGAGAGTGCGCGGAAAAAGTGCGGGCGGTGCGGAGCATGCGCAGTCGCGGATGCCGCCATTTCAAATTCGAAATATCTGAGTATCGTCGCGTCAGTCTTCGCGCGCGCACCACTTGTCGATAGTCGTGTCCGCTTCGTCCGCGTCGTCGCGATTGTTCATTACGGAGTGAAGATGCGAAGCGAGTGCGAGAAGAAAGCGATCTCCCGCGGAACTCGGCATCCTCGAGCGCATCCGCACAACGAGAATTCTCGGACGAGTCGCACAATACACCGTGACTTTGCAAGTACGCATTCCGGGCAGCGAAGATCGGTGGTTTGCATAAAATGACGTCTCATTAATTCCTCGCTTCTCCGCTTTTTCTTTTTCAGAGTGAGCTCACATCCAGACGTCGCGGCGTCGACGGGAACACATCGATAGCGGGGACGTCAATAGGGAATGCTTCTTCGCCGAAATATCAAGGTCCTCGAAATATCAAGGTTAGCGTCGACGCGACGGAACGCTCTTAGGCTCGTATTAATAGTTGTCACTTGAAGCTTGTCTCACGTGAGATGCCCTGATCTAAATTTAGAATTGTATTTCACTTTTTTACTTGAATCATGTAACGTGCAACGTTATATTTGTAATCGTAATTTGACTAAAAACTCGCCTTTAGATTAATGCTAACTCTTCAAATCTAAGTATCTCACCTGAGACAAATGACGACTATTAGAGTTATACTAACGGCACATATTAGTTGGCCAACGGTTAGCCACTGTTGATTCTCCATTGGCCGCTATAGATTCAACATTGGCCCGATGTTTTGTGCTGCTCGGGTAGTTATTTGAAACTTGCCTTAGGTGAGATACTCAGCTTTGAATTTAGAATTAGATATAAATATTTTAGCTAAATCGCGATTATATATATATATATATATATATATATATATATATATATATATATACACACAAATGTAATGTCGCATATATATTATGTGATCCAAATAAAAAACTCAAATCTAACCTAAATTCCTATCCAAGTATCTTACGTGGGATAAATTCTAAGTAATAACTATTAATATCGATCTTAATATGGTTCTAAGGCTCATATTAATAGTTATATATTATTTAAAACTCGTCTCCAGTAAGATACTCAGATTTTAATTCAGAGATGAGAATTTTTCAGTTTAATCGCGGTTACAGGTACAAATATCACATTTATTTAATACCACATTTATTAATTAAACTGAGAAATTAGAATCTAACTTTGAATATCTCACAAATCTGAGTGTCTCACATGAAACAAGTTCCAGATGGTGACTATTAATACGAGCCTTAGACAAGCGCGAATGTTTTCTTTCATGTTCATGTCGTGGAATGTCAGGTCATTCCGTAACTATTGATTTTGGCTATGTCACTGATGTCGCGAGACAACGTTTCGCGAAGGATTTGTTTAGAAATTAACGGCTGTGGTGACGTGATGGCGGTGATAGTGTAATTAATAGCCACTTGCTGCAAGAGAAATGTCTCTTGCCTTGAAAAGAGAGGGCGACAACGATATTATCTTTGCGATAGACGCTATTTCGTGGACATTACGTCATATTGCGCGACCGTTGCATAGTATTACGTTATGAATATTAATAGCGTTATGATTTAATTGCGACAAAATTAAATCTGATAAGATGTATAGTATTATTTTTGGAGACATTATGTTAATTGTACGGATAGATGGAACTTAATTGAATGAATATTTTGAAATGTTTTAATATTTATTATATATTTATTCTGATGAATAATAAATATTCATCTATTGATAAATAATAACGAAGTTGTTATTATTGTTTCATGTGGGGGGAAAATAATTAAAAGAAATTTATTTCCAAATTGTAATTTAAACGGTGCAGCAAAAAGGATCTAAAGTTTATGTTTATGAATTTTTTTTATAATTTTGCGACACAATATCTAATGTTTACGAATTTGAACTTTTATTACAAGTTTTTATTACATATTACATATTATATTATTTTTTACAAATATGAATTTAATTTCTATTTTTAATAAATATGACAATGAGTTTAAGAAAATATTTATAAACAAAAATCTTCTTAATATTGTATTTTTTGTATTTTCTAAATTTTTTAAAGTGAAATTTCAATTAAAAATAGAATAAAACTATGGAGTCACTGAAGTTTTGTAACTTTGCACTCATATAAGATGAAGCACTCAGTTATTGACATCTTCTCTAATCATTGACACTATAAAAAAATTTGATTTTTCTTGCGACTAGTATTGCAATTAAACTTCTTATATGCATTCTATGATTCCAAAAGAGAATCTTTTAATTAACTTTACTAATACTGCGAATAAATGTTGTAAGAATAACCAGATTTTACTAGAGTGTAAATAGCTAAGAGGGGTGTCAATAATTGGGTATTTTATCCTACAGTGAATTCTCTACTCTGAATCGTCGACTAAATATTTTTACTGGAAATTGAAAAGTGAATCTGATACACTGCACTGTCACAGTAATATATTCAATCTTATCAATTGATTGATTGATTCGTTTATATGCAGTTAGATTCCACTCTAAGCTTAAGTGAAATATATATCCTTGCGATTTCAAATGACAGTATTTTCACTTTTGCTTCTAAGCAAGATGTCATTTTTCACTCATTTTGAATGAGATCCCACTCCAAGAAATTTAGGTCTGTAATAGTCGTTACTTGAAATTTATCTCAAGTAAGTACTCCGATCTGAATGTAGAATTGAATGTGAGTTTTTCAGTTAAATTGCAATTACAAATATAATTTCACGAATATTGTATGATTTAAATGAAAAACTCTGATATAATTCGAGATTAAAATTTGACTATCTGTCACATAAAACAAATTTCAAGTAAAGAGAGAGTCAAGTCAAGAGAGAGAAATTCCAAGTAAATATCCCACTCCAAGAAATTTAGGTCTGTAATAGTCGTTACTTGAAATTTATCTCAAGTAAGTACTCCGATCTGAATGTAGAATTGAATGTGAGTTTTTCAGTTAAATTGCAATTACAAATATAATTTCACGAATATTGTATGATTTAAATGAAAAACTCTGATATAATTCGAGATTAAAATTTGATATATCATATTTGTAAAATACTATTAATACATTAATAGAAACTTGTCTCTCAGAGACATGTCTCGTGAGATACTGGAACCTGAATTTAGAGTTATATTTGAGTTTTTTATTTGAATTATATAATATATGTGATATTACATTCGTAATTGTGATCTAACTCTAAAAGTTCATAGCTAACTCTAAATTTAAATCTGAGTCTCAGATTCTCTACTTCAGATTTGAGTAACTGATTATTAATATTGAGTAATTGATTATTAATACAAGTTAAAAGCTCGTAATTTTTATTTGAAGCTTGCCTCACGTGGGATATTTGAGCTTAGAATTAGATCTAAATTTTTCAGTTGTATTATTATGATATGTGACATTATATCTGTAATCATGATTTATCTGAGAAGAAATTCAAATCTAATTATAAATTCAAGTGTGAGTATCTCACTCGGGACACGTTTCAAGTAACAACTATTAATACAAGTCTAAGGCTCGTATTAATAGTTGTCACCTGAAACTTGTCTCATGTAAGATACATAAATAGATTTTTAGTTAGAGTTAGATACCGGTTTTCCATTTAAATTATAATACATGTGATACTTATATCTGTGATCACGACTCAATTGAAAAATTCTTAACTAAGATCTTTGAGTTCAAATGTATTTCGCTTGGGGCGAGTTTCAAGTAATAACTATTAATACGGGCCCAAGATGATTAGAAGCAAGTTCTTCTACTCGGCCCTCTCTGAGATCATTTCCAATTTGTGCAGCTGGCCGAGCGTGCGATTGAGTTCGACATATTCGCGGACACGCGTCTCTGACTAAGAGCTTAGAAACGCACCCGCCAGCTTGACACGTAAACTACGCGCCACCCAGTATTATTACTCAATGCGCTTTGCATATCTCTTCATCGTCGTCGTCGTTCGCGAGAAGAGATCGCATTAGAAAAGCGCGCCGGCGGTTTTCCTCGCAGGGGCGGACTCGCCTCAAACGCCTCAAAAGTACGCCTCAAACGGTAAAACTTTGCAAGCTCGCTTGTGACAAAACGTTCAATTGAAATTTTTATTCCGCGTCGCTCGTTCAATCTATGTCATCAAGATAGAAAAAAAGAAACTTCGATAAAAAATTATCACATTCACAAATAAAGTGAAATTCTTCATTATCACTTTGTTACTTGTTCAATTATTTGAAAAGAGAGAGAGAGAGAAGACAAATTTTAATAAAATATTCGCAAATTCGATGTTTTACAAAGTTGTAAATGCACCTTAAAGCCTCGGTAAAGATGATTAATCCATAAAAATTACCATTTTACCAATTGTTGGCCGGTAATTACAATTTTCTTGAGAACAGAGAGACAATCACAAATTCGCGGCGCGGTTTTGTGGGTCCCGTTGGGACCTCAGGACGACAGGCCCGGTCCGTTTAGCCGGTAAATCCGCCACTGTTTCCGCTGCGCCGCAATAATCGCCCGTGACTAATTTTAGCGTGCGATTTTCGCATAATGCCATTGCCGGGAAACGGCGTGATTTCATAGCGGCGAGGGCAGGGCACCGCGGCATCAGCTGCAGCCTCAGCGGTGCGCTCAAGGCTTTCAAGGCTTTTCGAAAGCACCGGCTAAATTAATAGACTCGGCAAAGCCGCCGCGTTCGCGGTAGAGCTGCGTTAATGATCGTTCATTACCGTCGCTTCTATTCGCCATAAATCTCGCCCACCCACGTCTATCCACCTGAACACACGATAGACAGACTGCTCACCCGCACCTGTGACGCGATCGATCGCGGCCGGTCGATCCAGTTTGATCGACCTCAATATGAGCGAAGGGGAGGAAACGGCGAGAAAGAATTTTAAGGAGACTGCAGAGTCAGATTGCCTGAAAATTGTGCTTGTTCTTTCACAATTTTTTATGGCAAACTGAATGAATACGCGAAAGTGTTATTTTGACGTGTATTTATACAACATATAAAGAGAAGAAAAAGATAATTTTGATGATCAAATACTCGATATAAGTGTATGGTACATGCAGTTAAAATATATTTCCTTTTTCTTCTCAAGTTCGTCATTTTGCAGTAATATTTTGACTCTCGGTGATTCAATTAAGCTAAATTTTAGGAAGAAAATTTCCGTAAGCTTGTCGTTATCATGTGAATCACTGACAAACTCGTGAAAATATTTAATTTTGAAATATTAATTTTTTTACTATAAAAGAACTGAAAATTTAATAATATTCCATTAAGATATTTGCAAATTTGTTAACTTTTACTCAATTTCTATAGTGGTTCTTATAGTGGTTCACATCTTATAGTGGTTCACATGATAACGATAAGCTTACGGAAATTTTCTTCCTAAAATTCAGTTTAATTGAACCACCGAGAGTCAAAATATTACTGCAAAATGACGAACTTGACAAGAAAAAGGAAATATATTTTAACTGTATATACTATATGTATACACTTATATTCAGTATTTGATCATCAAAATTATATTTTTCTTCTCTTGATATGTTTTAATACACGTAAAAATAACACTGTCGTATATTCGTTCAGTTTGTCATTAAAAATTATGAAAAAACAAGCACAATTTTCAGGCAATTTGACCCTTCAGTCCCTTTAAAGGGACTTCCTAGTTTGATAAATAAATTTTCGATGTGACACAGTAGAAGAGACCGGGGCTATATGGCCCCAGAGGTGTGTTGTTCATGTGTTTTTTTTTAATATTTATCTTGAGAGGAATCGTGGGTACAAAAATGGTTCTTTTAGAACATAAATACTTTTCTCTGAGTTTTATTAAAATCGGAACAATATCACAGTTAAAAAATAAAAAAGATTTGGTAAAAGCAAAATAAATTGTTGAATCTCTCGAAATTTTCTATTAATATTCTTTATCGTAACTGAATATAAAATTAAGCGAGTTATTACTATATAGAAAGAACGATTTGGTTGAATCAAATAAACGCTTCTTTGGAATAGTCCAAACGAATTTTTCGATTGATCGAACAAAATTTTGTTTGAAGCAACAAAAATATTTATTTGCGGTTTAGTTCCAAAGAAATATTTTTGTTGTGTCAACCAAATAATTTGTTTGGACTATTCCAAAGAAACATTTATTTGATTCAATAAATCGTTCTCTCTTGTGTAGAATGAGATTTCTTGCAAGTGTATGATATACTATTTCTATGCACTATTCATTTATAAGATGGTTAAAATGGAGCATATGGGCCGATGAGATAAAGTTGACCCATAATTAAAGACCGGCAGGAAGGCTGTGAAGACCTTTCGCGGAGCGAAGTAATTAACATCAGTGAAGTTCTTCTTTTATTAGTTTAATCAAAAACATTTTTACTGATTAACTCTTTGAGCCATTATATTGTTTCTATACATTGTCATAAATATAAAAACTAAAAATAAATAAAAAATAATTTGAATGTTCAATTATTAAATTATTATAAGCAAATAAAAATGAAAAGGGCACTTTCTTCAGACAAAAATCATTTTAGGACTTATTATCAGGAATCCAGACCTCTAAAACTACTAATTAGGATACATATTTTATATGTGACCTTCTTTACTTCGCGCTACTGGACAACTGAACTCTGATATCAGAACAAAACCATTGCTGCATGTTCGTATTTTAGTTATTACAAAACAAAATATACGGTTGACAGGGTCGTCGCGGATATTAATATATAAAAGAAGATTGCCTCTATCATGTTTATACAATCAGTTACAACAATTAGTTGTCTGAGAAGTTGTAACTTTAAAATTAAAATAAAATATAAGGCATCTAGCCTCGGTCTCCCCTACTCTTTCTCTTAATCCTTCGAACCATATATTTAATTTCTCAGTAAAGTTTCTTCAAATTTGGCATATGGAATATTCCGGGCTAATCATGAATTTGAGATAAAAAAGTTAAAATTCGAAATGGTGAGTTCAATATAGCGATTATATAAGTTTTCAAAATTAGCAATCTTGTTTTTAGCAATTAACAAATAATCCGGAAATAACATTTTCTTAACATGGTAAAGAGATATTTGCGTTTCTGACAAACAGCTTGCAGCAAATATATTATCAATATTTAAATTGTTTATTGTAAAAAATAGGACTTCCAAAAACTTAAAAAAAATATAAAATATTGTTAATTAATATTGTCCTTAATAAACCGTTAATATTTTGATGTATCGATTTCTGATAGTAAGTCCTAAAAAGATTTTTGTCTGAAGAAAGTGCCCTTTTTATTTTTCTTGTTTGCTTATAATAATTTAACAATTAAATATTCAAATTATTTTTTATTTACTTTTAGTTACTTATATTTATGACAGTGTATAGAAACAATATAATGGCTAATGGCTCAAAAAGTTAATAAGTAAAAATGTTTTTGATTAAACTAATAAAAGAAGAATTTCATTTATATTAATTATTGAGTATTCATAGATTTTCAGTAGAAACACTTCCACTTTACTTTTTAAAGTATAATTAATGTGTATTTTTCACTGAAAAGTTATAACTGTTAATTCAGTTAGAAGTATAGCACTGCAATAAGTAAAATTACACTGATTGGACCAGTTAATAGTAACGACTATATATTAATGCGTTTTGCAAACATTGACAGTGTCATTACACGCAAGGTGCATGGAAGTCGTTAATTCCATCATCACGAATGCAGAAATTTAGATTTAGCATAACGTATAACAAATCTGTTTATTACGTAATATACAGTGAAATTTTATTTTCACTGGTCGAAATCAGTTTGATATAAAATGGAGCAGTAAACTGGAACAGTAAAGTGTTTTCACCAAAAATCAGTGTATTAATCATCGGTAAATTAGTTCTTTTTCTAATTCAATCAGAAATATTTTTATTGATTTGCTTTAGAAAAATACTAAACTGTCTCATATTTTACGGATTTTGGTTAGTGTACCAAGTATATTGTGCCAAATCTAACTTTCTGTGCTCGTGGCGATATAATTAACACGGCTTCTATGCGTCTTGCGTGCGATGACACTGTCTGCGTTTGAAAAGTATATCAATAATAGGAGCAGAGTGGAAAATTCACTCTATATGAGTGAAAAATCATTTAAATTCGCGAAATCATTCAAATTCGCGAATAATTCAATGATCACTGCTCTCTTAAAATAAATCAATATTTCCGATTGAATCAGTAAAAAAAATATTTCGTCGATAATCAGTGAATATTCATTGATTTTCAATGGAAACATTTTACTGGTCCATTTTATATCTTACTGGCTTTTACCAATAAAAGTGAGATTTCAACAGTACACAAATTTATTATACGCTGTGCTAAATTTAACTTTATGCATTGTGGCGGATGGAATTAATTGTAATAAACAATTAACGGCATCTACGTGATTTGTACGATGATAATGTTTGTGTTTGCAAATTATATTAATGATAGGAACAATCGGTATTATTAATTGATTCTTTCAGCGAAAATTTACTGACTAACATTTATAACAGTTATAAATGATATAAGCATATCAGTATATAAGCATTTCAGTGATTGTACTTTTGAGAGTATGCGGTTCTCACAAAGGCATACAGACTCACCGCCATCGATAATGTTCCTCGAGTGACTTTTTTATTCGATTAATTACAAGATCAAACCGCATAACACGCGATTGGGAAATAAATTAACCAGAGGAAGGGTGACAAAATGAATAATGAGGAATTTCAGTATTCGTGAATGTGGTAATATTTTAATGAAATTCTAATGTGAAATCTCTCTTTTGATAAATTTAATGAGCGGCGCGGGATAAACGTTTTAATGAAATCTTATCGTTAGATTGTAAGATATCTCAGGGATCGAGTATCGACACTTTTTATCTCCTGCTTAGGATTATTCTAAAAGAGAAACCGGCTCTATTACAAAATTCGTTGTGAATTAGAGAATCGTTGCGAAGGCATTCTCCAAAATTTCCTGGCGCGCAATTTCACTTAAATGAACGAAAATTGAGACGATGTAATAACGAAAATATTGCCACGCCAAGTTGTAAAACAAGTGAATATTTGTACTCAAGCTTAGAATGGGTACTGATTCCATATAAGAGAATGTTTCCATCAATCAGAATGAATTTTGTTTCTGTAACAGTGGAATACATCAAATTCGTTCTTCTAATTTTGAGTAAAGATATGCACTCGACGATTTAGAATGTAGGATTCATTTTATATGAGTGAAGAATCACCCGAATTTGATTAACTCAGCGGTCAGTCTATTTTTTGAGCGTAATTTTATTCAAAAAAATTTAAAGCGTATTCTCTAAATTTCTTGGTGTAAAAGTTCACTCGAAACGAATAAAAATTCACTCGAAGCAATAATGTAAATACCTGCACTCGGAATCGTAAGAGTGAATGTTTCGCTCACAAGTTTATGGTGTCTTCTGAGAGAGAGACGTTATATGCTGAAAGAATATTATTTTCTTTTAGTATGTGACTTTCAATATTTTTCAGTTTCTTTTTTTATATATAAATTCTTTAAAATTTTACTATATGTATTTTTAGTAGCGCTATAGACTGTTAATAAGGTCCTTGGTTAGAAATATGATAAATTTCATTGAAAACAAAGCTATTTTTATTACATATAAAAATTATATATATTGGATTAACTATATACATATATAACTATATATATTGAAGTAAATGTTACGTACTTGAGGTATTTCGTAAGTTTGTAAATCCGCAAATCTATCATAAGCTCATCTTTTACAACACAAAATTTATTTAAAATACATTCTGAATCTTAAGTTTAGCATTTCAATCAAGAATGTTAAATTGAAACAAAAATTTGATTTGCTTACTACAAAGTATCGAAACAACTTTTTCTTCGACAAAATTTTATGATATTCTTGAAAATTTCATTGAAAACAAAGCTACTTCTACTACATATAAAAACTATATATATTGGATTGAAATAAATGTTACGTACTTGAGGTATTTCGTAAGTTTGTAAATCCGCAAATCTATCATAAGCTCATCTTTTACAACACAAAATTTATTTAAAATACATTCTGAATCTTAAGTTTAGCATTTCAATCAAGAATGTTAAATTGAAACAAAAATTTGATTTGCTTACTACAAAGTATCGAAACAACTTTTTCTTCGACAAAATTTTATGATATTCTTGAAAATTTCATTGAAAACAAAGCTACTTCTACTACATATAAAAACTATATATATTGGATTGAAATAAATGTTACGTACTTGAGGTATTTCGTAAGTTTGTAAATCCGCAAATCTATCATAAGCTCATCTTTTACAACACAAAATTTATTTAAAATACATTCTGAATCTTAAGTTTAGCATTTCAATCAAGAATGTTAAATTGAAACAAAAATTTGATTTGCTTACTACAAAGTATCGAAACAACTTTTTTTTTGACAAAATTTTATGATATTCTTGAAAAGAGAAAACATTCTTCTTTTGAAGAGATGATAATAAGCTTGGAATTTTGTGATTAATATATTTTAAGACTATTACTTAGAAAATATTCTTTATTGTGAAGATTACTATTATGTAAAAGAATGCAAGTAAACAGAGTAATTGCTTTTCTATAAATAGTAGAATGATTTTTGTATGTGTGTAGTAATATAGCAAATTTTTTAATAGCACATTTTAATCCTTAAAATATAAGTAACATATATCAGAATAGAGTATAAAATTTTACTGCAGAATGTCGATAGTGAAAATACTGTCACGCGGAATCATAAGAGTGAATGTTTGCATTCAAACTTTAGAATGTATTCTGACTCTGTACGAGTGAATGTTGCAGTTGATCGAGTGAATTTGTTCCTGCGACGGAGTGGAATACGTCAGATTTATTCTTCAATTCTGAGCGCAATTTGAGTGTAAATATTCACTCGAAATTTATACGAATAAAAGAATGGTCGAATTCGAGTAACTCGACTGTACTTTACTTATTTGAGTAACTCGACTGTTGCTTTACGAATGAGATTTTAATTAAAAAAACTTAAAGAGCACAGAGTGGTATGTGTGTGTGTTATAAGATGGTCTTCACACGATGAAATTGGTAGCTCACCAAACTGTCAAAATTGAGATCTATTACAGATGGTCTTATGCAATAATAATATAATTAATAATTTAGAATAATTTAAAACAAATATAAACAATAATGACAATAAATATAAACAATAATGATGATAATAGTAATAATATAATTATTGTAAGTCTGTCACACATACATACACATGCACACGCGCACACATACATTCATAACAGTAATGATTCTCAATTGTGTTATTAGCGTTATTAGTCGCGTTTTGTTTTATTTCTTTTTTACGCGTGACGGAAAATCACCAATAATGTTCTCAAGGATACCGATGTTCACTCGATATTCTGATCTACGCATTAGTCCCGTAATCTCACGATAGCTCCGCCGACAGCGTGTTTGTAGAATTAATTCCATGTTATCGAGCCAATTACATCTCCATCAATTGTCTAATGAAGCCGCAGTCGGTTCCGTGCTTCGCGAAGAGACGAAGGAAGGAAGGTTCCAGTCGATTCTTTTCGAAACGGGTCGCCAGTTCGCGTCGGCGACACTTTGTGTCCACTTTGCGGCCGTCGTGAACGAAAAATTCCTCGCGTTGTAAGAGGAGAACTGCGTTTCTGGCAATGTCGGCGTACTCTACGCACGCCTACTAGAAAACGCACGCGGCTCGAGTAAGAGCGAGGAAGACAGAGATAGGGAGAGAAAGAGGGAGAGGGAGCGCGTACTCTCCCTGACAGTTTCATGTCAACAAATGTCGCGGCCGCGGCGAGAAGTCGCGCCCAGTCGTCGGAGTCGGCCGAGGTCTGCCGGCGCGGTGCGTATTCGCGAGCGCTCGCGGCCAATCGCCGCGGCGGCGGACGTCAGCGCGAGCCAATCGCGGCGCGCCGCGGTGATGCGGCGCGCTAAATATAGCCGGTATATATCTAGGCCGGTCGCGACCGCGAATTATCCACAGTTGCGCGCCGGCGATCGACGGAGGAGGACGTGCGAGCGGGACGGAGTGACGGACGAGTTGACGAGTGCGACGAACGTGAAGAGAGTGCGTGGTGCGCGAAGACGACGCTGCCTCGTCGTTGTTGTTATCGTGGCTGATCGTAGTCGTAGTCGCCGTGGGTCGAGAGATCATCGAGAAAACTGGAGGTAAGGCAGAGCGGGTGGGTCGCGTACGCGACGTGAGCGCACGCGCTGCGCTTCTCCGTCAAAAGCGAAGCACGTGTCGCGCTTTTGAGATAACGAAGTCCCTCTTTATCTGTCCGATAAAACTTGAATCCAGTATGCATCTGTGTGTATGGCAAAATTAGCTATGTTAAATAGTCAATGTTCAGCGAAATTTGCCATGTGCTCGAACAACGTAGACCTTATTGACAGCTTATTCTTGCGCTACTAGAAACATCTTTCTCTCTCTTTCCCGGTGAGGTGAACTTCTCAGGGGGAAGAAATGGCGAGAAGCTATTTCAATGGAGATCTTGTTTAGTTGGATTGATGAGTGACGGAAAGGCGATGCGTGGTTCTAGAGGCCAGATTCTCCTCTGTCGATAAGGTCCCGTTTTTTATCACACGATTAATTGTAAGATCAATATTTATCAATGGGTGCGACTCTCCTCCTCCCTCGTGCAGAAACGCGCGCGCGCGCGGCTTCTCGCGACCCGTCGTAACAGCTCGCCCCGACTATTCGATTCGCGGCGGCTATTCTCGGTTCGCGGGTGCGGGCCGTGTGTTGTTGGCAGACGTTGGATTGTTTCTCGCGACTTTCGGCCAGATGCAAATTTCGGCCGGGCGTGCGTAGCCGGGACAGCGCGCACGGGTGAGAGAGATGTGCGTGACGTTGCGCACGCGAAGCGATTCGTGCGCGAACGTTCGATAAGATCGTTGCGCGTTCTGCAATTTCGTCCCGCCGGCGAAAATCCTGTGCACGGGATTACATTACTGAAGCCTATATCTCAGAATATTACAGAACAATATCGAAGATCGTCGATTGAAGATTCGAATCGGCATAAAGTCGGAAAGAACCGCGATCGAAATTTGTTAACTCATTAAATTCCAATCTCTGCATAGAGTAAAAATCACTAGAATTTTATAGCCGAATAAATCGATATTCTCCGCAATAATTTTTTATTTTATATGCACTATTTACATTTGAGGAATTGATATGTTCTGTCATAAAAAATTTGCTGTTTCCAACGAAATTTACTATGTTCTTTGACAGAATAGACCATACTGGCAGTTTACATCTTCATTAGAGATATAGAAAAATTAGAAGGAATTTATATGAAAAAGAGAGCTATATTTTTTTCGTGTAGTTTATAATTCTCAATCCTTAATCTTCAATATCTGTTCTGAACAGTTATTAAGTCCGTATCAGACTAAAGAGATTATTAGAGATTGAGAGTCGCTGATTAAAGATTGGAACTTGACCAATTCAGATATAAAAAATCAAGATTGAAATTAGTTCATTCATTGATTTCTTGTCTTTTACCTGTAGTCCTTTATTTTCATTGTCTAGTCTTATCAAGTCTGTGTCAGGTTAGCTATTGGAAATTGAGAATTATGGATTGAAGATTGTAACTTGAAACACAAGAATCCAAAGCAAGTGAAGATCAAAATTAGTTGATTTATTAAATTCTAATCTCTAGTCTGCAATATCCTTTAATCTCTAACATTCGATTTTATTAAGTCCATGTTAGACTAGGAGATTGAGGATGTTGGGTTGGAGATTGAGAGTTGTGGATTGAAGATTGGAACTTGACCAATAAGAACAAAGTAGCTAAAGATCGAAATTAGTTGATTCATTGAATCTCTAATCTGCAATCCTCAATCTCCAATATCTAGTCTGGGCAATTATTAAGCCCATGTCAGAGATTGAGGATTGTCGATTAAAGATTGGAACTGATCAATCGGACTAAGCCACTCGAGGTTAAAATTAATAGATTCCTCAAATTCTAACCCGCAATTCTTACACACAATCTCCAACATCTAATCTAAATAATAGCTACACGAAATTGCTCAGGATAATTTTCGATTAAAATAATTTCGTTATTTCCTACATTTCTATCTTGTGTTGCCTAGGAAAAATGGAAATATCCTGATCAGAAATTTTTCGTGGAATATTTTCATAGCTGTTTTGATGCTCAACACTCTGCGTACAGTAATATTTTTTGGAATGTCTAGTTAGACTTGGATTTTAAAATACCACAACTTTGTTGAAAATCAACATTTTATGAACACATTTTTTCCAAAGATATAGAAAATCAGTTATAAAACCTAATTTATAATACGCTTTTTGCTTTCTGTTTGTTGAGATATTTCAAAATATTTTTCTGACTTACGGTTTAAGTCAGAAAGAGACTAAGAGAAGAAAACAGAAAGCAAAAAGCATATCGTAGATCAGGTTTAAGATAACAGCCCAACCAAATCAAAATCTACAAACAGATTTGTGTTGCTTTGAAATTTTTTCAGGTTCTTTAAGAAAATTGGTGAGCGATCGAATATTCATTCAAATCTCAGACTTATTGTACGCGAAGGTTAACGCTCTTGACCTTCGTCTTCGGCAGTTTTGATCTATGACGTTAAAAAAGAGTGAAGAAATGCATGTCCAAAATACTGCAAAGTGCGTCGAAAAATAAAAAGATATATTAAATAATCTATATATTAAAATTAAATATATTAAAAAAATAATATACTTGCAAACGATTAGGTACATTTCTAAAATATTCCGCGAACATTTTTCTTTTGTTTTAACAGTAACAGTCTAATCAAAATTAACGTAACAAAATAATGAGGAAATATAAGTTAAAAAGGAAGGTTGTATATCATGTTAATTAACGGTCATTTATTGATTGTTGAAGCAAAAAGAAAGCATTCGCGGAGTATCTTTTAGGTGTGCTTAATCAATTGTGTCATTTTTTGGGATTTTTTATATTCTTTTATTTCGACGTACTTTACAGAAATTTTTGACGTGCATTATCTCGCTTAATCAAGAGTCCCGAGGAATCAGGAGAGCCTTAAAGCTCGTCTACACTACGCTGAGTAAGATTGTTAGTTGCAGTAAGAAATAATTTATTTCGCTTATATTCTCCCCCTATATTCTAGCTTTCTTACATAAAAAAATATTTAACTTACTCGAAAGAAAGACTATCGATGTGAAGAGTTGGAGTATAGGCGCGCGCATAAGCAAAGTATATTATTTTTATTTCTTACTTCAATTTATAGCCCAAGCTTATTATAGACAAACCTTAAAGGGACTGGAGGGTCAGATTGCCTGAAAATCGTGCTTGTTTTTTCACAATTTTTTATGGCAAACTGAATGAATATGCGAAAGTGTTATTTTGACGTGTATTTATACAAAAAATACATGTATTTATACATAAAAAGAAGAAAACTATAATTTTGATGGTCAAATACTCAATATAAGTTTATGGTATATACAGTTGAAATATATTTCGTTTTCCTTTTCAAGGTCGTCATTTTGCAATAATATCTTGACTCTCGGTAGTTCAGTTAAGCTGAATTTTATGTAAAAAATTTCCTTAAGCTGGTCGTTATCGTGTGAACTATTATAATAGAAATTGAGTAAAAGTTAACAAAATTGCAAATATCTTAATGGAATATTATTAAATTTTCCGTTCTTTTATAGTAAAAAAATTAATATTTCAAAATTAAATATTTTCATGAGTTTGTCAGTGATTCACACGATAACGATTTATGGAAATTTTCTACTTAAAATTAATTGAACCACCGAGAGTCAAGATATTATTGCAAAATGACGACCTTGAAAAGGAAAACGAAATAAATTTTAATGAAATTTTAACTGTATGTACACTTATATTGATAATTTGATCATCAGAATTATATTTTTCTTCTCTTTACATGTTGTATAAATAATCAACGTCAAAATAACACTTTCGCATATTCATTCAGTTTGTCATAAAAAATTGTGAAAGAGAACAAGCACGATTTTCAGGCAATCTGACCCTCCAGTCCTTAAAGCCCGTGTTACACTACGGATTAGAGACAGAGAATTGCGGATTGAAGATTGGAACTTGACCAATTGGAGCCAAGCAGGCCAAGACCAAAGTGCATTGATTCGTCGAAATCTAATCTTCAATCCGCAATCCTCAATTTTCAATCCTAAGACCAAATCACACTAACGATTGGTGATAGACGATTGAGATTGAAGATTGGAACTTGACCAATTGGAACCAAGGCTAAAGCTTGTTGATTCGTTAAAATCTAATCTTTAACTGTCAATCGTCAGTCGCCAATCGCTAGTGTGATTTGGCCTTTAAGGGATGCCACGTGGCTTCGAATTGACGCGTCGCTCCAGTGGAGATATCGAGCCCACGGAACTCGACCTCGGCTCGATCGGGGTTGCTACGTCCGTCGTAGGAAGGCATCAGATCAAGGTTACATCTGGTCGTAACCGTAATTATCTATAACGATATTACGCTCCGCCTGACAGAACGTTTCGCGTCGTATTCCTTTGTGAGTGACCTCGCGCAATCGATTTCGGCGATTCCGGGATCGTTCGGGATCTCGTATACACGGGCAATCCCCGGATCCATTCATCCATCTATCCGTCCGGCCGTCCGCTCGATCGATCGCTGCGATTTGGATTTAGAGCCGTGCGTGCGTGCGTGCGTGCGTGCATGCGTGCGTGTGTGTGTGTGTGTGTGTGTGTGTGTGTACGTCGGCATACACAGGTTCGCGATCGCTCAAGGTCGCGACGCCACAAAGTAGAACTTCGCGCTGCCATCGTAGTTGCGTTGTGGCCGCAAGAGCTCGCGAAAGAACGCGCGTTGTTCATGCGCGTGCTTCTCTCCCTCTTTCTTTCTCTCTCTGTACGAGCATGTGTGCGTGCGCGCGCTCTTAATCGTCGAGGAAGCATTCAGCAAACGGGATCTGAAAACTCTCTTGAAGATCAGGAGATCGAGTGAATCGCGCTCGTGGCGACTCGGGACTCTATTCTAGGCACATTTAAGGATGTGCGATTTTGCGATATGCCGCAAGCACCGCGATGTTCTTTTCTTGAATCGCAATGCGACACACAATTGGATCTTTATCGCAAAATCGTGTCTGCAATTCAAAATTATTTGTCATTTTAGTTAAATATCCCTGCAAATATCGCGCGATAATGGGACTTACACTTTTGCACTTTAACACTCATCCATTCATATCTTGATTTCACAATAAATAAGCACTTAAACAGTTTCACAATAAATAAATACCAATTACAGTTACCATTTTCCGATTTATCTAACAAATTATCTTTCATCTCCAATTTGTCTTCCTGTATATCTTATGCTATCTTTCTTGCATATTATAGCTTCTCGTTCCTATCACCTTTTCTTACATTCTTTTAAATCTATCTCTTATATTATATCAATACATTTCATCTTCCTCAGCTTTCTTTCCAAAACTTCCTCTGTATTTTACTTTTTACTTTATCTAACTCATCGTCCTATATATCCTTTTCCATCTCTTAAATTTTCATATAAAAAAATCTATACACGTGAAACATTGAATATATATATACACCCTAGTTGAGAAAGCTTTTAAATATTCATACTTATAGATATCAAAGCAATACAAATGTTCAGAATTAGATATGTGTATAAAAATTAGTATTTTTGTCTTAAATCTCGATAAATGTTTTGGGAGTTATATAAGTAAAAGAGAATACGCTCAATAAAATTTACTCATATTTAGGATTTATTTAATTTTTTTAATGTTTAAAAGAGTCTAAAATATCTCTTAAAGACGCTTAAAAAGCGTCATTTAATCTGAAACAATAAACATCTTTTAGACGTATAAAAATTATTAAAAAAATAAGCAATAGGAGCCAAATTGTAGTTACTGTTTACACATATTTACACTCAACCTTACAATTGATATTGGTTTCCTTAAGTATACGAACGTTTTGACCATAAATCATGATTTTTGAGCATCTTTAAGACGCCTATCAGAAATTTCTGCTACCCAGAAATTTCCGCAAGTACAGGTATCTTAAATATATTTAAAGCTTTTTGATTCTAAAGTTGAAACAAGATTGTGCTCACACAAGGAAAATTAAATTTGAAATTAAAAAGGCATATAGTGCATTTGCTATACGTAAAGCTCTTAGTCGCGCGCTTTCGCCTTATCGATAGCATATTCGCTGTCAAGAGAACGTAGAACGTGGCATTAAAGGCTGATCTACAATATGCTCTTTGCTTCCTGCTTCTTTCTCCTCATCTCTTTCTGACTCAAATCTCAGGCTTTAAATCAGAAAAAGACAGAAGACAAGAAACAGAACGCAAAAAGCATATTGTAAATCAGGCTTTATAGTGCGTTAGCGTGTTTCGAGAGATTGAGGCTTTTATCAGGAGCGCCGATACTCGAGAAGAAGTACCGACACTACAACGATGACGGTGTAGACGACGACGACGACGACGACGACGACGACGCGCGTGAGGTTCTCGCGTCGCCACTGGAAAACAAATTATTTTCAGGCGCTCCGAATTCTCCGAGATAATTTATTCAGAGCTAACTGCTACAAATCGCGCAACTACTAACTCTCGTCCGTCCGTTCATTGCAGCTCGTATCTCGCAAACGCGATAATAGAGACAGGCTACTTCAAAGGCGCGCGGACGTTTGCAGTTGCATATTCGTATTCGCAGCTATGCACGATACTACTTGCGACGCGAGTGTGTCGTCCCACTTCTCTGCTTCGCGAAGCGAACGTCGTTTCGATTTCGAGGATGCATTTGCCGTTGACACGCTTGAAAGTGGATTGTAGACAGGGCAGGGTAAACACACAACGATGACAGGAGACGGAGAGCGAGATGTAACGCGTTAGCAATGCGCAGCTGATAATGTTCGACTGATTGATAAACAATTCCCCCGGCGCGACGTAGCAAATGTCTATTTTGAATAATTACGCGGGAGTGATAAATTAACCTAAAATACCTAAAATAACATACGATAAATGGAGACAAATAAAAAGGCAAGCAATAATATTCGTTGCGAAACGTAGCGATGTAATGTATTCCCCAAATTCCTTGGAGTGAAATCTCACTCAGAAAATTTCACTCCAAAAATAGAGTGACTTCTGTGGCCCTTGAATTCGATTGATTTTTCATTCATATAGAGTGAGTTCTCCATTCTGGATCGGCGAGTGTATGTTTTCATTCGAACTTGGCCGTAGATAATTGCAAAAATTATCCAAGTCACATGAAGTACGCGTTTCGAGAGAAATAAAAATTTGATACATTATTTAAAAAGTATAGATAGCACTTTAATATTTTGCAATCGTTCAACAAATCATTTGCATTTTCTTTTCTTTAAGAGTACTTGACAAGCTTAATCTTAAAAAAATGAGTAAAAAGGATGCAACTAATAGAAAATTAAAATTGTTTTTAATTAATTTTAGGCGTTCAATAGGCTTGGATTTTTTTTGCTTTATGTGGAAAGACGTGTACGAACTACTTATTGGTAAAACAAAAACTCAAAAATTACAATTTTGTAGGTTGATTTATTCTTGCATAACTGTGACTTATTGAAGAATAAATCTAATATACTCCACTGTCATACGCAGAAATATATTCACAATCGATTGAAACGTTCAATCATATGGATTTTAGTTTGGACTTTAGTTTGAGTGTAACATTTACACTTTTTCGAGCGATTCCGCGTGACAGTAATTTTACTATCGCTGCGAGTAAATATACTGTCATTTTTCACTCGCTTTGAGTGACATTTCACTTTAAGAAATTTAGAGAGACAAGAAAAAAATTTAGATAGATAAATTTAGAGATTAACAGATAGTAACGATTCTCTGAGCATAAAGTCGGATAGTAAACATAAAAAGCAAAAGATCGCATATTCTCATTTTTTTCACCGTGATATTTACCTAAAAATGTATAATCTCATTCGTTTATATATGGCTTCAATAGAATTCTTTTCGAACAAACAGGAAAATATTGTAACATCTAAAAACAAAACTTGAATTGGAAGGTGTTATTTCTTGTAATCCCATTTTGCTAACTTTCGCCGAAGGAGTATCCTTTTTGCGTTGAAGAAGAATAATATTATGCGTAGAATAATTTTCTCTCTTTTACGGTTTTAGAAGAATCTTTTTGAGGCTAAGATCCTTTTGATATACAAGAGAATTCCGCTAAGAATAAGATAATACATATTTTTTTAGATGATCTCTAAAATTTCTTAGAGTAAAAAAAATTTCGTTCAAAAAAAGTGTATCCTCTAAAGTACCTTTTAAAGTGCAATGAATGTATTCTTCATTGAAATGCTACACTTATAACTGTTGGTTCAGTTATAAGTATAGCATTCAGTACAGTCAGTAAAATCTCGCTGAAAGAGAAGAGAAGAGAGTCAGTTAATAGGAGCGACTGTTTTTATTATTAATGTAGTTTTCAATGTCACAGACAGTGTCATTGTACGCAAATTGCGTGGGAGTCGTTAATTATTTATTATAATTAATTCTATCGCGTCATGTAGAGTTATATTTGGTATAACGTATAATGGAATTTGATTTTGCAATGGAATCTTACTTGTACCGATCAAAACTAATGAGATATAAGATGGAACGGTAAAGTGGGATTTGCATTGGAAATTCACTGAATATTTACTGATTACGGGCGAAATCCTTTCACTCTGATTCATTCAGAAACATTTTTACTGATTCACTTTAAGAGAGCAAAATCACTCGAATTCGAATTATTTTTCACTCATATAAAGTGAATTTTCTATTCTGAATCGTCGAGTGGATATTTTCGCTCGAAATTAAAGAGTGAATCTGATGTAATACGCAGAAACGTGTTTATTCGAATCGATTGAATCAGCTACTCACACATATGGACTCAGAATCCACTTCCAGCTTGTAGGAAACTTCACTCTTGCGACTTCAAATAATTGTACTGTCATTATCGCTTCGAGAAAACTGTAACTTTTCACTTGTTTTGCCTGAAGTTTCATTCGAAGAAATTTAGAGGAGAGTAAGATCTTTGAATTGAGATGTGAGAGGTCGGGATGTCCCGTTCGAAGTTGAGTGACTTTTCGCTCATACAGAGTAAATTTCTCTATTCTGATTCGTTAGATGTAAATATCTTTTATTCGAGATTATAGAGTGAATCTGACACACACACACACACACGCACACACACGCACACACACACACACACACACACACACACACACACACACACACCACTGTCATTGCAACAAGTTCATTTTAATTGAATAAAAAGTTCGCTCAATTTTTTTCATGGTCACTTCAAGTAAATTTTTACTCGTTTTGAGTAAGATTTTACTCCAAAAAATTTAAAGAGTACTCTCTAAAAATTCTCTCGAAGAAGTTCCATTCAAAAAGTAGAGTGACAGCCGATGATTATTTAAAATCGATTGATTTCGCACTCTTACAAAATAAATTCGTTTATTCTGAATTGTTGAATGAATATTTTCACTTGAAATTAAAGGCGAATCAGTTGGAGCTGGCCAAGTATCGCCGGCGCTATTAGGGATAATGCTCTACCATTGTGCGTTTTCTCTCGTCACATTATGCGTACGCTCGTATTTTTTTGCGGTGGCTGCTGCGGTTTCGCGCTATCTTCGCCCGAGAGTGTCAGGTATGCATGCATAATAATATCGTCCGGCGTTTATATACGACGACGAGTATCTTCTGCAGTGCGATAGCGCGCGTCGCGCTCGGCTATCGTGAATCTTTCGACGGCGGAATGAATCAGGTGTTGCATGAGACGAGACGAGATGAGATGCGATGCGATGCGATGCGATCGGATGGGATGGGCGCATCGACGATAAAAACCGTCATTACTAAATTATACGACGACCGATGCTCGGGAGAAGAGCAAAAAGCGTATCACGTACACCACCCCTCTGGTATACGCGATACGCTTTTTACGAGATTATTGAGTAAGATTGCGCGTGGGTGTAGAAAACGACACCGATTCTGCACGGTGCGGGGGAGGGATTCGTACTATCTAAATTCCTCCGAGTAGAATTTCACTCGAAAAATAGAATGACAGCCGAGTTGCTTGAAGTTGAATGACTTTTACAAAGTGAACTTTTCCATTCGTTAGATGTAAACATCTTTTATTCGAAATTGTAGAGTCAATCTGACATACATTCCATCGTCACTGCAACAAATTCATTTGAATTGAATAAATAAATACAATTAATTCATTTCAATTGAATAAAAAATTCACGTAATCTTTTTCATAGTTATTTCGAGTGAATTTTTTTTCGTTTTGAGTGAGATTTTACTTCAAGAAATTTAGAGAGTACTACATTCTTTATTAATTTCTTCTCTACATTTTTTTGAATGAAGTTTCACTTAAAAAGTAGAGTGACAACCGACTTATTTAAAACCGATTGATTTTCTATTCTTACAGAATAAATATTTTTATTCTGAATTGTTGAATATTTTCACTCGAAATTAAAAGTGAATTTGATGTATTTTATTGTCATTGGAACAAATTCATTCAAGCAATTCGCTAGAGTGGATTAAAAGTTTACTTTGAATTTGAGCAAAATATTCACTCTTGTGATTTTGCGTGACAATATTTTTTTCTTTATCATTTCGAGTGAATTTTCACTCGTTTTAAGTGAGATTTCACACCAAAAAATTCAGAAAATACTCCGTAAATTTCCTTGAGCGAAATTTTATTCGAAAAGTAGAGTGGCAGCCGAGTCATTTGGTTGATTTTCCACTAATATAGAATTAATTTTTTACTTTGAAACATGGAGTGAATATTTTAATCTTCATTTAGAGAGTGAATCTGATTTACTTTTCTGTCAATGAGACAAATTCATTCTAATTAATTAAAACATTCACTCGTGTGGATTAAGAATTGTACAGATTGTTTAAAAGATTTTACAAATTTTTTAAAAGTTTAAGTGAAATATTCACTCTTGCCATTCCGAGTGAGACTATTTTCACTACTTTCACTATTTCGAATGAATTTTTATTTATTGCAAGAAATTTAAAGATTGCAGCCTGCTATTCTGTACGATAAAGTCGAGTATCGAATTTGACATCTCTAATTTGTATTTACTGTTATGCAGTTTCATTTTTCAATTCTATCTCTGTCTCTTTTTTGTTATCGCCGCGTTATTCGCTTTGCGTCAGATTGTATGTCCCTGTCGCGTTTGCTTTCGCTGGCAAACTTCCTCTGCCATTGATAAAACCTCCGCAGAATAATAATCTTATCTCGCGCATTTGCTATGCAAAGTTACGAAGGTAACCTCGGAAAGGTGTCGTTCGTTTAGCATTTACAGCTTGGAAGGCCGGCTCGTGTACTGAGAAATTGTAATTTTTAATTGTGCAGGGCTTAGTGTAAAATACTTCTCCATATCGACTTCGCGTTAACTCAAAAAAATGGCACTGTGAACAGTAGCTCCTTAGACATCGGACACCCTCTATTTGTCCCGTCTGATCCGTGAACAACTATTCCGCGCATTTTTTTTCTCTTTTCGCGTGTCGATTTCGCGCATGGCGACCGAGACGACGGGTTAGAGCTAAATTTACGATTTTACGTCGCGAACCACACCAGGAAAAGAGGGAGAGACGCGAAAATAAAAAAAAAAAGGACAGAAGAATAAGGGGATAAAGGCGATGGCTGATTTATTAACCGGCCGACCACTACTTTAGCTTTGTTAGCTTTACGACGGATTGCAAAGTCGAGAGATGATATAACTGGATTTGTAAGCGGCGTCTTGTGGAGAAAGAGAGACGGAATGAGACGAGAGAAGCAGTAGGAGGGGGAGAAGGAGGAGAAGGAGAAGTAGTAATAGTAGTAGCAGTGGAAGGCGAGCGAAGGAGAGGAGAGAGGGAACGAAGAGCGAGCACGGGGAGTGAGGGTGGAGGGAGAGAAAGAGAGAAAGAAAGAGTCCATTACCGTTCAAGGGCGTCAATGTCTCGATTGAATTTAAAATGCTAATGCAATGCAGAGAAATGGCAGAGCAACTCCTTCGGATGCCGTTGGGGAAAGAGACAAGCGAGAAGAAAAGGGGGAGAGAGAGAGAAAGAGGGAGAACGATCCTGTGAGGGACAAGAAGGGTTTACCTTAGCTGCTCACACAGAAAAACGTATCCGCGGCTGATGCACGTTAAACAAACATATTGGCGAGCATATTATCGCTATGGAAGATCTACCTCGCAAGTGCGTATGTATTATTAGTTACTGGTTATTAATTAATTAGTTATTTGATAATTCGATTCTCTTCTACACGCGGAAAAATACATGCTGCTTTCAAGTGAATGTTACTTGTTTCCAATATTTCCAGTATTTCCAGTATGAGTTTACGTGTACCCGCGGTTTTATCACAAGTTCACCATAAGCATTACATTTACTCAAAATACACCCTGAATTTTAATAACTTTAACATTTTAATGAAGAATAAATGCAATAAAGAATCAAAGCAAACATTGAGTTTGCTTACTACATAAAGTTACTTTACCAACATTTCCTTTATTAAAATTTTGTGATTGTTTTGCAAAGAGAATAAATTCTTCTTTTCGGTAGGTAATAATACGTTTTTCTAAGACATGTCATGAGTATATTTGAAGAGTATATTATCGCATACGAAAGTATTCTTTGTTAAAATTAACTATTATTTAAAAGAAGGAAGATAGACTGAATAATTGTTTTCAGTAGTAGAATGATATTTTTTCCGCGTAACTATTATGTACCATGTCGTTAACATTGTATCGGCCCGTTGCACTCATTGTCAGAGAAAAAGGCGTGATGGCAACTATATGTATTTTGTATGTAAAATTAATATATGTAAGTTAATAAATGATTTTTTAGAGAATTATAGCTAAAGCCACATTATGATTAGGAGAACTAACTATTTCTCGTAACCATTTGGCTTCAGTTGCAATGTAAATACAAAATAGTTTATTCAATTACATATATAATTCTACATATACACTAAGAGAAGGAATATCTAAAAATTAGTAAAGATATTTACTTTGTGTGAGTTTTAAATGTTTATTTAAATTTAAATTCTTTGACTTAAATAGAATAAATAATTGTATTTTTATGAAAAACTAAAGGTTTTCTTAAGGTCTTAAGAAAATATATATTTTCTTGTTTGAGACATATTTTATATTAGTACAAGTAAATGTGCTGTTTTTTAGTACTCCCACCAAATGAATATTTACTAATCTTTAGATTTTTTCCCTCTGTGGACAGAAGTTGTCACCTATATAATTGTTACTACCATATATTTTTTCTGAGCGTGAGAGTAACTAAATTTCACTGTACCATATTTCTCGTTTTTTTCTTTTTAAAGTGACTTGGCTTCCTGAGGAACTGTGTTTGAGAGACGAGAAACGGGAATGTAAATTCTTGACTTTTAATCTACTTTGTCTCGACGAAATTTTACCGATAGATTTTTTTTTAATTCTTATACATCAAGGATATTTAGCTTTTTGATATTTTCCTCTAAAATGAATTCGAGCGTTTGAAGTATTAATCACCGACGTGGACAAGCATTTTCGCGATGGGTGTTACGGGGAATTTTGTGAGAGTGCGAAATAGAGAGAGAGAGAGAGAGAGGGGGGGGGG